>NC_071112.1:26775000-26987500 GCF_024256425.1 Clarias gariepinus
AGTATATAAGGACCCTTTTATGTTTGCTTGTGTGCCATTAAATATGAAACCAAAGGCTGGAAGAAACTAATCATGAGATTAAAGAAAGACATCAGACAACTACAAGGTTCTTTCCCCTTCTTAAAAAAACATGAGTAATCGTAATGTAAACAGAGTAGTAATATGATGTGATTTACATTAGGGAAAACCGTGTTAGCACAGCAAACAGACGGGTATCTAACAGACAAAATTTTTAAATCTTTCCTTTAAAATTTTTTTTAAACTGCATGATTTCAATTTCAGAACAAGTACCCTGTATTTACTACATTCCAGATGTTACTTACTGCAAAAAAAAATAAAAAATAAGCTAAAACATTAGCTGTCTTATTTCCCGGAAATCCACAGGAAGTGAATCATCTGTCACTGTGATGCCTGCTATTGTAAGAATAGGCATAATCACTGCACATTCAGCATGGGTAAGGGGGAAGTTACCTTCCTGTTGGCATTGAGGTTAGCAGCAGGAATCTGCAGAGTGACTCTGTATTCGGTTTTCTTGTCCAGCTCCTCGGCAATAAAGCTTGCCTCCTGCACCAGGAGGTTGGCTTTAACTATTTGTTCTCGAAGTTTCCGTAAGCTCCGCGTTAGCACTGCCTCCCTAGAGCCACAAATATAGATAAAGTTGACACATAAATTAGAGTTATTGTCTACTCTCATTAAGGTCTTAATTCTATGATGTTAAATCATAAAAAAAAAAATTCTAATTCCCTAAAGCCCTGGGGAAAGTACTACTCTGGAGGAAAGCAGTTAATGACTCGATTATAAACAAACCAAAATGTATCTATGGATTAGAAATAAAAAAAATAGTGCGGAGCTGGGAAATTTTATGATCGTAGTATAAAAATTTGCAGCCATATCAGAAATTAAAGAAAACTAAAAAGTTTTGAATTAAGTCTGAAATATGTTACTAAACATATATAAAAAATAAAAAAAAACACTTCACCTCTCTTCACTCCACTGGCGCAGACGAGAAGACGATGACGCCCCGCCGAGGCTGAGTCTCTCCATGCTGCGGTAGTGCTGCTGGGTCTGCGTGCTCTGCCGTTCAGGTGTGATCCGTCTGCGCAGCTGCTGAAGCTCCTGCTCATACATCAGCCTCTGTCTCTCCAAGGCTGTGCGCTTCTCCTCTTCATGCTGCCTCTCTAGACTCTGGAGCACTGCCTGCATGGGGTCTAAGAGAAAGAGAGAAGGAACGAACTGCTTTACAGTTTACATCTTTATAAAGATTATATGCTTTGGTCCCTAGGTACTGTATACAGACTGACAGAAAATCTATGATAACTCGCATAGCCACTCTGTACAACCATGATGATTAGAAGTGTATCACAGTGTGCACAACATAGGACTAGAATAGGCTACAACAGCAGCAGACTACATTGATTTTGACTGCGGCTCACTGTAACCTGGTCACTGTAGCTCACGTCTCAAATCTTCTTTTGTGTTTGTTCAGACAAACTGTTTATTTTTCCACAAATTGGACTCACCGTTGCTCCCGAGTGCCTTCATCATGACCTCTGTCTGTGCAAACTCGTAGCTGAAGCTGACCTCGCTGGAAACTTCGCTGGCTGTGTCCCCATCTGCATCCAGCTGCTCACTGCTGTTGCTGTTTTTTATGTTACCCCCCTCCCCTTCCTCCTCCTCGGCTGCAGGACGAGGACGCCTCTTCGGAAGATTTATTCTGCAGGGCACATGACCATCAAACTACATACTGTAGAACCGAAAAATAAAAATCGACCCATCATGTCTCTTTGTAGTGGTGATGGGTCTTACCTGAAAAAGTGGTTGTTGCCCCACAGTATACGGTCGCCATGATGAAGCTGCTGCTGGCTCGTGACTGGAGATCCGTTTACACATGTCCTGCATGAACACATCAGCAGGTCATCTTCACACCAAATATGTACAGAGCTTGTTTCTGTTTACTCGCATTGTCAGTCAATTTGTAGTGCAAATAGGTCATGTTTTCTGTAAGGTGAATGCTGAAATACCTTGAATTCTTGTATGGATTAAGGAAAACTGCTCCCTCAGAGGTGATGTTGATGACGCAGTGCTCGGCCTGGATGCCCATGCCGCACAGCTGAATGTCCTGCGAGTCTGCTGAGCCCACCATTGTGTGTTCCTGCAAATAGCAATAGCACATCCGCTACTGACTCACAATCGCACCAAATACACTGACTAATCAGGTGCAAATTCTATTTACTTCAAGGTTATATTTCCAAGGAATGCAGTGGGCAGTCTGTGATTGGTTTTGGATGTGGCTTTTGGCAGGCAGTTTCTCTCTCCTCAATACCGACCTACTTTCACCGATGCTGGTGACATATAGTTAAAAGTCCCAGTGCTGTTAAAGTCTATTATCTGCACTCATGGGATGCTTCTCGTCCAATCAGATTGCTCAGTCAGAACTGAATGTTGTTTAATCTGATTTATAAACATTAGTGTAGAATTCCAGTAATAACATGAATGTAGTACACATAATAACAATCAAAAGCAATAAATGATTAAACATTTTAATTCCACAGGACGTAACACAGGACGTAACACAGACTCAATCAAACCAGGTACTGATAAGCCTTTTATATTCACATTTGCATCATCTGTGAATTCACGACGAAGGATAAAGGTAAAGAGAGAGGGTTATTGCTGCCTCCCACTGCTGAGAGACTCTTGTAATTTTAAACAAGCTTTATCCTAGAAAAACCTCACCCATTCTCCAATAAGGAAGTACATGAAGACACTGAAACGGCACCAATTAATCATAGTTTGCCTAGCAGACTGCACAAACAGGCAATAAGATGAACCGCAAACACACTGGAATGCATTTATATTTCTTAAGGCTAAAAAACTTCATATGTTTGTGATACAGCACATGTCAACACAGGTTTAAAGATAGGTTTGATGATCATTTGCCAGAGGTTTGATGATGATTTGCACAGAAATCCAGGGTATGTTTACCTTTAAGTAATAAACCAGCAGTTCATTGAGGGCAGGGTCGGCGTTGAGGTTGACCAGGAAGCATTTATCTTCTCCTACGCGAATCCCAGACGACTGCAAAGAGATGCCCAGACTCTCCAGCTGCTTTTGCCTCTCCTAAACAGACGAGTCACCACTTTATAGTCTTTATAAAACACGAAGTTGTGAGTACAGCGCACTTTTACACCTATGTTATGGTTACCTGTGCAATCTCCTCTGTCTTCCTCAGTTTCTCCTCCCAGGAGACCGTCATCTCCTGGATCAACTTCTCAGACTCTTCCAGCCTCTCCTTCAGCTCTGGAGCCTTCATGGACTGAGGAAACAGACACACACAGATAATATAAATTTAGCTTTTTAATACACTGACAAACATGTCACATTCTAGGATTCTTATATTACTATAATATTTATAATAATAGTAATATTAAGAAGAATTATTATAGTTCTTATTATTAACAACAACAATTACCTCGGCTTGTGTGAGTTGATCCCGGAGCTTCTCCACCTCTTCCCTTAGCTCTCGGATGATCCTGGCATTGGGATCTTCGTTCACGACGGCATGGTTGACGATGCTCTTGGCACGGTCAGCATAGCGCAGCGTGGACAGGGTCTCATCATAGTTATCAGCAGCTGGACTCACTGTGGCTACCATGGCGGTCCGACTATTTCCTCCTAAACTGTCCTGGGGTTAATGAAAAGTAAACCAATGACATTCATATCCCTGTAAATGATTTGCTACTATTAAAACAATGTCATTTTAATTTAAATCTTCTGATTAGTCAGAATCCAGAAATTAACCTACAAACTTGTACTTATAAAGCTCACGAATACAGAGTAGATTACTATACAGCTGCATGTTATAGCACACTTTTTATCATCGTCATCGTCATCATCATCATCATCATCATCATCTTCTCATCATATATTCTGAGAAGCAGCGGAAATCGAATGCGGACCCTGGAGAGAAGGCGACAGAGCTAATAACTAAGCCGCCGAAAATATGGAAATGCTTTACAATTTTGTGTCAATTTTGCGCAGAAAATTCAGACACTGCATTGAGCCAACTTTTACATCTTAGCAAAGACTGGACGTTATTACAAACTGGCTTCTTTTCATGGGTGATGTATACATTTTGAGGGAATCCCTTCAGTAAGTACTGGAAAAAAAGAAAAAATAAATAATCTGGGAAATACTGAAATTTTTCCTGATGTGTTACCTTAAGCAGCCATGTGAGTACGGAGTCTCTGTAAGGCACAAACTTGCTCTTGTTTTTCCCTGCACCCTGGTCAGCCAGCGCTGAGATCACAAGCCCCAGTGTGGTTAACGACCTGCACAGTGCACCATAAAAAGAGAGCAAGACTGAATGAGTGCATGTTCAAAAGAAAAAGAGAGAGAGAGAACAGTATTCATCTGTGCACACACACACACACACACACACACACACACACACACACACACACACACACACACACACACACACAGCAAAGCATGGCTATTTCCAGAATTCATTCACCACCTAAAAATGATCCTTTTAAGCTTGCCAGAGACAACAGCCACGTAATCAAAACAAATAAATCCAATGAGGACTTAGATATTTAAAATAATACTATTAGAACTATAAATCATTTAAAAAGTACACAGAAATTAAAAATAGAAATTAAAAATCACTTAAACTGTTTAGGTACTTCACAACACAATGAGAATCCATCACTATGTTACAAATTGAGCATCTTAAGCTTTCATCACAACACTTAATCCATTCTTGAGTTTTCAGGATTAGGGCAAATTGAAGGATAGCCAAAAAAAAAAAAAAGAAAAAAAGAGCTTAGACACAGAGCTATTTCATCTCTTACTGAGCCAAGTGGTGTAAATAAAATGTGTGAACTTGCCTCAGGTCAGACAACTAAAGATGCCTTTTCAGTGTTGACTGTCTATTTTACTTAGATTCTAGTCTGTTAAACAATGCAATGTCAATCTGATCAAAAGGTGCAGATCCTCAATAGTACCCAAATTAAAGAAGACTACAGCACAGAGCAGAAACTTTTCCTGTGCCGCAGCTGTGAAATTCCCACGATTAGTATTCAGGACTTGAGATAAAGGTTCTTTCTTTAATTCTAGCTGAAATGTTAATTGGTTCATCACACATTTTGTTGAAATAGCTTTTATTTTAGTTAAAGGTGCAGATATAGAGGGCAGTAAGAATTTTGACAAAATGGGATGTTTATAATGCCACAAGTGTCAGCTTATACCTGTGTTTAACTGTAGATTTTTGACCCAAAAGTCAACTGTAAAAAGAAATGTGCTCATTCCATGACTATTATTCCCAATATGTTCATCCTTCCAACACACCTTTACTTCATACCTCATGTTTTACCTCTTCTGTACCTCTATACTTTTACACTCAATACAAACTTAGATCAAAATCCAGATGTTTCATAATGCTGCTTTTGTGGCCAATCACCGAAATCAGAATCCCGCAATCCTGATTGCTGATCACAGGTGCATGGGGGTTATTTTTACTGTGCAGTATTCTTTATATACTTACTATTTAAGGGGGGAAAAAACTATTCTAAACGGCAGTGCACAAATATAATTAAATCCGAAAAAGTATTATAAATTTTTAACTTTTATATATTGGAAGGCAACATATACCATTCTCTCATTATTTCTGATAAATTATAAAAAAAAAATGAAATAGAATAGCCTATGCTTGACTAAAAGATCAAAAGCAAAATTTTCCATTCCTTAACTAGCATTAATACATACACCAAAATGCTTATCTAAAATGCAACTCCTCTACTATTCTCACTCAATAAAACATTTAGCAATTGAAAAAAATGTTAAAACTTTGTACCTAACATCATTAAATAAACACATATATTTGTCCATTTGTATTTGGCAAGCCAATCATGGCTGCTCATTAGTAAGCAGAGGGGATTTTCCTTATGAAAATGAGAATGTCTGCATTTTTTTGCCCTGGTTTTAGCCTTTTTACTCTTGTAAATTTTTGAGAGTTTTGGCTATAGGTAGTAGGGTAAGTGAGGGTCGACTTACAAGATTTAGCTGCTGCCTTTGCGGATAACTTATTTACACTTAGATTATTCACAGTGTGTGGATCTTAAGTGGCAAATAATTTTTTGTGTGTGTGGTTCTTAAGTGTGCAAGTAATTTGTTTTGTGTGTGTGTCTACATGGTTTTGCTTACAACTGCATATTGTAAATTTGACATCTTTTAAAGAGACATCAGTAATATACTCAGACTTGTGACCGCATGCGGTGCCTGTTGACTGATGTATTTTATGTGATCGGCCGGTTGAGACAAAAACGGTCTGTAAAAAATTAAGGTGATTACCAGCGGCCAATCGATCAAAGCACCCGTAAGTAAGCACTACACATAAAACTAAATTAAACTAATTAATTAATCAAACTGAAATAATAACTGAATTTTAGAGCAGGTTTCTTTGGAGAAATTTTTATTTGTTTGACGCTGAGAGAAAAACAGATCTGTGCTATTTAAATGAGGTAGTTTGCACGTAGCCATAAAATAAATTAATAGTGTTATGAAAAAAGTCAAATGTATGTACTTATTAATGTTGCTGCCTTCTTTCAGCCTCTCACCAGCCGCACCAGTCTTGGCTGCTCTCTCACTTCCAGCCAAATCCACCAAACTCAGCTTACTCACTTTTTCCCCACTGGTCTAGAGAGAGAGAGAGAGAGAGAGAGAGAGAGAAAGTTAAATCAAAATCACTTTGGGTGTTTTTCCACAGCACATTCAAAACATGACCAAGGGCCAAGACTTGATTCTCGACTAACTGAAGCTGACTTTGTTACTGTAGTGCACACAGCGTTACACCTCTATTAAGTTCAAGAAGATATAATTACTTGAATAAAGAAAGTTTATTTAACAAACTGTCTATAATGTTAACTGTTTGATTTAAGTGGCAAGTTAAAAACTAGTTTAAGTTTTAAGTGGCAAGTATTAAAAACTATTACAAGTATTAAATAACATTGAAATGCTGTGTATCTTGTGTTATTGATTACATGGTGAATCAAAAATCTGAATTAAAAACTGACCAACAACTGATTGATTAAATTAATTAATTCTAAAGCATGCGCTTCACATCTCATTTTGTACACCTTCAGTGAAATGTTTTTTTCCACCAAATGAGCTAAAAACTGTAGCTTTCAGGTGTTTCTTGTATTGCTGTAGCATTATGGAAATAATACTATTAAACAACATATGTTGACATGTCTGTGGATTTTGACAGCAACAACAAACAAAACAACAATTACACAGCACATACTGTATGGTAACCTGCTGAACCAATAAAAAACAACCACTAGAGCTAACCAAAGGCTTCTGTATCATAAGATGCTGTCATCATTTATCTCACGACCATATACAGTTAATGTAAATAAAAATACATTTTAATAAGACAAACCATATTGAGAATCCAGGAGGTTGCACTTTGGCCGCGTTGATGAGCTTTTTAGACATTTTCATGTTTACACAATTGTGCTGAAACGATCATTCTGCTCAAATTGGACCAAATTCTCAGAGTCTGAGGACATGGCAAACAGACCGGGCATAGACCTTACAGAGAAAAAAGCTTCCTTTATCTTTCGCACTAAAGTGCTAGAGGGAGATTACAAAGCAGTCAAGATGGATTAGTGAGCCTCACCTGCTCACAAATTCAAATTGCAACCTTTGCATGTAAAATACCACGTAAAGTTGCGTCCTTGTCAGAGGGGACAAAAGCTCTGTGTTTGGGGCACCACTGTGAAAAAGAATGCTGCAGCCAATTCATGAGTATGCTTCAGTCGCTGCTGAATTATTGATCTAAAAGGCAAGCGATCTTAGCAGGGGAGTGCAGAGGGACATGGTGACATGTGCATGTGGGACTGAGACCAAAAGACACTCGAGTCAGAAAATGGCATGACTTATTCATCGATTTTCCTTCCCACTGGAGGGCTAGCTCTCAAAGCTTCATGTGTGCTCAAGGGCTAAATGATTTCACCTAAATTCCTTGATGATTAGCTGGTCAATAAGAAAGGGAATCTTTTGGCACCCCACAATCTGACTCATTCAACTTTTAAATTATTTTCAAATTGGAGTGATTCAGTAGCGTGGATATCCAGGTCAAGCAGCTCTTGAGTCAATGCTAGTAGTTCTTAATCATGGTTACACAGTGAATTAATCAGTTCGATATTCATAGAAAAAAAAACAAAAAAAAAACATATACCAAAAACACTAATACTACCTTTTAGCATCTCTAGAATAAAAGCTTAAAAGTGATTATGTCATGTCTTTTGTGGGAAGCAGATGAAATAACTGAAAAGCCGTTTCCATCGTTTAAAGAAATAATTAAGAATAATTAAACATTAAAAGTTTATAATAAAATGTAAAAAAAAATTAATATGATGTCCCTCAATTAAAAAAAAAAATCTTCTGCATTTTCTGTAAAAACATAAAAAAAACACATAATATTTAAAATTAAAGTTTGGCAACCCTAGTGCGTTCATTACAAAACAAGAATCCAGAATCAGTCTTGTACTTAGATGAAAATGAGTCATGACATAAAGGAAAAATCAGACAGGAAAAGACAGAGTTAAAGTGCATTTGCATTAACAGCAGGCGATAAAAAGAAAGGCAAACATGGACGGGACATGAGGTCATCAAGGCTGGGCCTTACCCCAGACTGCAGGTCTCGGAGAGTGTGTGTGAGGATGATGTTGAAAACGGCATGGGAGCGACTGCTCTCTTCATTCATGTTGGTGGCAGCCACGGTGCGAGATTTATTCCCCTCTGACATTAATGACTCAATGTCCTGTGGGGAAATAAACAGACATAAGAGAAGTTCAAATGGTTAAGCCTTCACATATGACTTCTCATCCATCCATCCAGACTAGTCCAACCAACCAGAGACTAGTCAATAGTGACCACTGTATTCACTCTCATTTGGACGACCATGGTAGGACCTCTGAACGCCAATTAGTCTAGTCTGCATGTCTTTGGTGGGTGGGAGGTAACCCCTTAGTACCTGAAGGAAACCCACCAAGCTTCAGGAAATCATGCAAACTCCATGCACACAGACACAACACGAAATCGAACCCAGGATCTGGAGGTGTAAGGCGACAGTGCTAACCACTGAGCCACTGTGCAGCCTTACGTACAAAACATCTCCATTGGTAACACAAAATCTTAATTAAATCAGGAGTTAACTGTAAGAATAATCAGAATAACATATGGTGGTTGTGTTCTTGCCTAGTGTTTAAAACCCACAGGTCTACTGAAGTTTATCAGAAGATGGTCAGAAGATACTGATTAATTTTCTACAAAAACAGCTCTGATAATAGTGAAGCATTATATTAAAGGGGACAAAATAATGCTCTACCTGATCTACCAAATCGAATTTCAAAATTACAGTTACACATGATCACATGGCATGGGATCCATGGTTAAAAAAATGAGTAGGGAGATGATGGAAGTAAGGAAGATAAAAATAAATCATTATAATTTTGTAGAAAGTTAGGCTGCTATGCTTTAGGAGGTCTTACTTCTTCTTTTAGCACTAAGCAGGTAAAAGTCATGCCCTTGAATTTTCCATGCGACTAAATGAAATGTATTTTTAGGAAAAGTGGTTGGCTTAACTGCAGTTTAAAAATGGAGAGCAATAGTTCCTAGGGAGAGGACCAAGAGAAATGTCTGATAGCACTTTGGGGGATAGATCAGTACAGGCAAAGCTAGAGGGAAAGTACAGAAACAGGGCAATATATAAAAAAATATTGAGCTGCATGACACCCTCGTTGTCGACGAAGCGCTGTGGTTCCATCCTTTTTTTTTTTTTAGCTCTTAGGTGTGTTTCCATATTTATATGACTGAATATTGAGGATGTCATTGTGAATAAAAACTCAAATATTTACACGATAAATCATGACTACTAAAAAAAACTTTTTTCCATGTTTTGTTGATCAGAATACAGCACTAAATGGTGGACTGCGAAGACAGAGTAACAGTTCTATCCGGACCCTGGTGCTTTTCTGATAAATTAGTATAAGTACCATACTAGTAATCTGGCACTTTTTCCCTCGAAGTGGGTGTGGTTATACGCATCATTCACAGGGCAAAATCACTACACTCCAGCTTCTTTCTGACAAGTCAGCATAATCATACTGTAGTTTGCGTTCTTTCACATTCATTCATAGCCAAGCAGTATGCAAATGAAGATTCACTAAAGGTTGATTAAATATTGTTGTTTGTATAACATAGTTACCAAAAAGCTTATTTTTATAGAATTACAATGACTGCATATACAGATATCTGAATCCTGACAAACATGAAATTCGACCTCGACTTATTGACCAAATTTTATTGACCAAACTTTCTTAAAATTTTAATTCAGGACCCATGGAATACAGGTTGGAAAAAGAGTCAAAAATGGGTAGGAAATGCCTTATAATATCTACAAGAGTGGGTTAAAAGGGGGTATTTTCTCCCCAGGAGTTTCTGGTTTCTGCATTCTGATGGGCTAAGAAAATGCACATCACCAATGGGGTGTTCTATGGCAGTCTCACTTAAATGGGGCATTTTAAAAAAGTGTGAAAAAGATGGAAAATGCAGCATCTAAGCTGTATTTCAGCTACAACATTTTAACACACATTCTGGAGAGCTGAAAGCTATTAAGCTTTCAGCGCAGTGGTAAAGTGCTCGCCCTATCCCGGGTGATGCTGTAACCTCTCTCAGCCGGAGGTCCAGAGAGAGCTGATTGGCCGAGCTCTCTCAGAGGGGAGGGATGAGAGGTACTTAGTTCTTCCACATTAATCACCGCTCTACAGCCAATCAGGGGCGCCTGTGAGCTCACACAAGCGGAAGAAGAGGATAGCGCTGTCCTCTGAGTGTGTTGCGCTGCCCCCATCGGTGTGTAAGCAAGCAGTTCGAAAAGATGCGGTCATATGGTTAGGAGGAAACACGTGATAGTCTTCGACCCTCCCGACAGAGTGGTAGTAGTAGCCTTAACGTGGGTTAATTAGGGAGAAAATCAGGGGGGGGGGGACGACTTAAAAGCTTATATTAAAAAGTTTAAAAATTAGTATACTTCAGTAGCATTAAAATATTATTTATCACAAATTATGCATAAAAATGTATACGGATTGACACTGTGAAGTTGGTGACATAATGACTATTTTATTAAAAAGTGTGACAAAAAAAACCTACTTTTAACAAATTGCTGTAATGAAAGAGGAATAAAACAGATCAGATATAATAAATATAATGTTAAAGGACAATAATCGACTTCAACATGGTAACAGTGTGGCTTTATCACATTATCCTGAAAATCCTGAATTAATTTTATTGCACAAGCAGCTGTGAAAACATGTTGGCTAAAAACAACGGTGGCCTTGTATTGACTATTGTATTGCTTTGCTGATTTTGTTTGTATTAGACTTGTACCTTGTAGCTGGCCACAGCGAGCCGTGAGAGACCATCCACGTATGGGCCCAGGACTTTGTGCTCTCGCACTTTCAGTGCCTGACGACTCCTGAGAAGAAAAAATTAAGTTAAATTAAATCAACATGGAGGAAATGATAAAGAAGAAGCCTGTTGGAGCTGATGTACGTGAAACTATTACCCCACACTAGTCCCTTTTTGTGTGGTGATATATTGAGGTGCAGTTGAAGTCAAAAGTTCATATACTATTAGGTTAAAGTCATTAAAATTTATTTCTCATGATTTAACCACTTCACTTGGCAAAAAGGAATGTTTCCTTTTCCCTAAACTTGTTTAAGCAAATATTATTTAATTTATAATGTGACAATTTCACTGGGCCAGAAGTTGACATACTGTACACAGCTTAGAAAATAATTCCATGGCTTTAAAAATCTTCTAAAGGTAATTAGCATCATTTGATAACACCCATTAGAGGTGTACCTGTTGAAGTATTTTAAGGACCACTGTCAAACTTAGTACATCTTTGTTTAAAACCATGGGGGGGATCAGTAATTAAAAAAAAAAAAAAAAAAAAAAACGGGCCTGCATTGGGAGCAATTTTCAAATGCCTGAAGCTACCACATCCATCTGCATCAACAATACTATGTAACTATAAACATCATGGGACCACACAGCCATCATATTGCTCATGAAGGTGACTTAAACTTACTACAACAAGTTTAAAAACTTGATCCCAGAACAAAAGAAAATGACCTTTGTAAAGACTGTAGTTTGCAGCTGCATATAGAGACAAAGATCTTACCTTTTAGAGAAATTTAGACTGATGAAACAACAATTGACCTGTATTGTTGGCCATAATGATCATTGTCATTTGATTGAAGGAGAAAAAGGTGGCTTGCAAGCCATAGGAAACCCAAATTTCAACTGTGAAACTGGGGTCAGCATCAAAATTATAAGGTGCTTTGCTAAAGAAGGGGCTGATGCACTTTACAAAATAAATGACATCTAGAGGAATGGTGGTCATGTGGATATACTGTACTAGAAGCAACATCTTAAGACCTCACCAGGATGTTGAGGCCTAGTCACAAATGGGTCTTCCAAACGACGCCAAGCATAGAGAACCAATACAGGAATGTTTGGACACATCAGTCAAAGGTGGACACAAAATTGGATTTATTATCTAACTATGGTTCGGAAGGTCCCAGGATCAAATCCCACAACCACCAAGTTGTCCCTGTTGGGCCCTTAAGCATGGCCGTTAACCCTCAACTGCTCAGATGTATAATGAGATAAAAATGTAAGTCACTCTGGATAAGGGCATCTGCCAAATGCTTAAATGTAAATACATTTGCAAAACCCATCAAGCACCACAATGAAACTGGCTCTCATAAAGACCATCCCAGGAAAGTAAGAGCAAAGCTTCTGACCCTATTATTCTGACATTTCACATTCTAAAAGTAGTGAGCCTAACTGAGCTATTACAGGAAACAGTTACTAAGATTTAATGTCACTAATTGTGAAAAACTGAATTTAAAAGGAGTTTAAAAAATTCTACCTTTAACTTTATCTTTAAAACTGTATATTTTTTATCAAATAATAATTATTACAGCTCTAAAGCCCAAACAAGTCAATTCAGGTGACAGAGGGAAGGCCAAGATTGTTTAGCTGTAAGCTGTAATCAAAGAAAAGATGTCTGGAAAATCTAATTTATATTTTTGCAGCTTGTCCCAAAAATGACCACCCTTAATTTTCTAAATTGGGATTGGTCAGAACACATTGATTAATTTTATTTAATGACAATTCAGCTATAAAAGTATTAATAATCTGCCTTAAAAAAAAACCTAACCAGAAAAGCATGACCAAGCACTACCTCTGCTGCAGAGGTTAAGTTTATTAAAATGACCAGCCTCAGAAATCTCAGAAAAAAGCCCGCATAAATGCACATCCACTGCTCGGAGAATACTGCAAAGTAACTATTATTTCTGAAGAACGACAAACAGAGACTCGCTAAGGCCGAGAAATACAAGGAATAGACATTAGATCAGTCAAAAGCTGTCTTTTGTTTAATGAGTCCAAACAAGAAGGTCATATGCTCCTTCTCACCCTTTTGGGTCGAGGAGGTCCCGAACTTTCTCATTGTAGATCTCCATGTAAGAGACCTCCACGGTGAAACTCTCCCCCTCTCGCTGATGCTGCAGTGTCCGTTCAAACAGCGAGCTGCAGAGCCGTGGAATAAGACCTGGCTGGTCTGACGAACCCATCATGGTGTATGACTTCCCCGAGCCTATATTGAGACACACAGATAGACAGACACTAAAATCAGCATACACAAATATACACTTTCAGGGGTTGGCACAGTTTTCAGGAAATTATCCAGTATGTCCCAGTCATCCTAGAATGACTCACATTCACCAACATCCCTAATATTTAATTTAACAACCTCTAATCACCGCTAGCTTGCTAAAACAAACATACAGACTTTCTCTCTCACACACACACACATACACACACACACACACACACATATATATATATACACACAAAAACTAAATGCTACAAAAGGTTGCCACAACAATAAAGACATCATGACATTTAGGCTTGCTCACAAACTACAGCATCCAGCTGTATTGTACTATTGTTCTATTCAGACCCTACTTTTAAAAAATTCTAAAAATACATTTATTTTGAATGTACACAAAAATGGTAATACATTCAGAAATTATTATTATTTTTTTTTCATTAAAGCAGCCTCCGAGTGGCGCAGTGGTAAAGTGCTCGCCCTATTATCCGGAGATCGCTAGTTCGATCCCCGGGTGATGCTGTTACCTCTCACAGCCGGAGGCCTAGAGAGAGCTGATTGGCCGAGCTCTCTCAGAGGGGAGGTGCTCCCACATTAATCACGGCCCTACAGCCAATCAGGGGCGTCTGTGAGCTCGCACATGCGGGCTCACAGACGCTTTCCTCCAAAAATAAATAAATAAATAAAAAATTCAGTCAAAAGAGAAGGCACAGTTCATATTGGTTAGTAGGGTTTTTTTTTTTTCCTTGTACATGAACGTCTAACAATTTTTTAAAATCTTTTAGATTTTATTGGAGATTAATCTTGTCAGAGTTCCACGCATATTCACCTACTGCCTTGGGTGTAAACGATTATGACAGAACTAAGTGGCATTGTGGAACAGTGTAGTTGTGTATCGAGTGTGTCTCACCGGTTTGCCCGTATGCAAAGATGCAGGCATTGTAACCCTGGAAGGCGTTGTGCAACAGACTTTCCCCAAGACACTGAAACACTATATCTTGTCCTGCACATAAAGGGTTATACATGAAGAGACAGTCCCTTAGAATTATCCATGAATCAGCTATAAACACAATTCTTGTTGCTAGGTCTCATACTTTATACAAAGTGTTACTTTTTGTTGTGCTATAACGATAAATCATTAACTCAGAAGGAATGCAAAGAAACCTGTTTACAGAAGCAGACTTTTTAGCCATAAAAAATAAAATCACACGATCCTAAATTTTTTCTACATAAGCATTTAACAAATCACTTGTCTGACATTCCTCAAAGGAATTAGGGGAATGCTTTCACACAGCTGACATTTGCTGGAAAGCAAGAAAGAGTTTTAATTACATCCTAATTTTCATTAGTTTTTTTGCATTTTCAAAATATTAATCACCTATTAATTAGGTCACATGATTCATTCCAAATTTTTTTATCTGTTTTTGGGTTAACCTTCAGTATCCCTCACTCCACATTAAAAAGTCTAGGAGGTGGAGTCAGAACTAATGCAGCGCCTCATGTGGGTGTCAATCCTATAGTTCAGACAGGCCTATAGGAGGAGTTGTAACAGATCCAGTTCAACCCTCTGGACTTTCAGTTCTGCATCAAGGGCTTGTATTTACAGATAGTGCCAGAAAGCAAGGACGGCACTTCTTACAGGCTAAAAAAAAATGAGTCAAAAAACGATCATTAACAAAGGTTCCTCTTAAACACAATCACACAACAGAAAAAGATTTGAACCCCAATCCTTGTGGTGCAAGGCGACAGTGCTTACTGTGCCACCATTGTATAAATATAATGTAAATATACATGCAGCCATTTAACATGAATAAAAATCCAAATAAATTAAAATTTCTTATGTGAAATGTGGAGAAAAAGGACGGGCTTCCTGGTGGTCGTTAGTTACCCTCATTAGGGTCATGTCCAGTCATGTGTTGTCCATTGGCTCATAAAACTCAACAGTTTCCTTGGACATAAATTTTTTTTGCTTTGCACCAATACACACAAATGTCTGTCAGATTTGTAAAAGGAGCTGTCCCAAAAATACCTGCATATTTTTCCTTTTCTGATTCATCCATGGACCAGAAGCAGTAATCATAGGCAAAAGTCTAAAACAAAGAAAAAATATCAGATTAAAAGATAACCATTTTAGTTTATATCTGCTCATAGGGTTACTTTTATATGGTGGAAAGCACTAAAGAGTGTCCTTAAGATTAGATTACCTTGGGCTGACTCCTGGTGCAGGATGTTCCAACAAGAGACCAGTTCACATACAGGGAGGGGAAGGGGGGGATGGTGGAAAGTGATAAAATCGTTTTTTAATATGAATGTGCATAATAAAATAATAATAAAAAAATGAAGTCAACAACACAATTTACACATTCTACAGACTAAAATAGCTCTTCATCCAAAAAGTTAGCATGCACTAGGACCCAGAGTCCATGTCATCAGCTGTACTTTGGTCAATGAACCATAAAGGGGCGACTGCGCAGTGAGAGAGAGTTGAGAGGGTAAAAATAAACACACCCTCACACACACACACACACACAAACACACACACAGCTATGACTCAGAGTAGTTCTACCATTGCTCACAGAACCTGCTATACACAGGGAACATCCTGTCTAAATATAACTAGTATGCTACTGAAGGACTATCACCATACCATAATGCTGCATGACATGACAATTAGTCTGATGATCATGACATTTTGTTTAGAATGACTATTTTTATCTTTTAACATTATTTTAGAGCAGGGGTGGTCAACCCTGGTCCTTGAGATCCATAGCCAATTATCCATGCACTACTGTGTTTAGTCAATCAAAAGCTAGACAATAACATCTTGGTTGAGGGTGGAGTGGGGGAAGACAAAGTGAATCAGTATATTCCAGCATCTGATGAACGGGACACACCTGCCCCAGGTAATCGGTAGTGTGTATTGCTGAGATAATTGAAAAACGTATAGGGCTGTGCCTCTCAAGGACTAGGGTTGACCATCCCTGTTTTAATGGGAGAGTTTACACCTGTCTTAAACCAAAGTAAAATGTATTCTTTGTTTGTTCGTTTTTACACTGCATGTCATAAGCAAATTAAAAACACAAATAAGCTGCACCTATGTGTGTGAACACATTCTGTTTATGAAGAACAAACACAATTATTTACCATTAATAAACACCAATTACTCAGTTTATTTCTATTTTCTGCAAATGACATTTAAAAGTGTCAAAATATTCTGACTGCTATGAACAGAAACCCTTCCAGAGTTTTATACCCAGAGTGAGCAGACTGAGAAAACAAACGCAGAAAGCAAAATGGCGTTTTGTTTGCAGTGACCTCGGGCTCGGCTTGTCGTTTAAATCAGGCCAAGTCTTGGAGAGCTCTGTCGCTGGATAACAAGCAGAACAACAGAGTCTCCTGTCATGCTGTAGAGTGAGCTGGAAGTGTTTAGGCCTCCTGTGGAGCGTGTTTGGGCCATCGGGGGCCTTTTGCTTGAAGTGACATGCAAGAATGACATTTAAAAAATAACATCAAAAAGAGCAAAAGAAAATAAAAAGAATCAGTTCATCCAATCACTGAGGAGAGACTAGAGACTATTCCTGGAAAAACGAATTGCAGGAAAACATCTTCAAACACCGGCAGAGGCCAAGAGAATAAGTTTTGCAATGTCTAATAAAATCAATAAGAAAGGTGACTTCGCACCTACATTCTATACATATATATATATATATATATATATATATATATATATAAAAAGTCACCCCCTGGATTTAACTAAACAAATAAAAAGAAGCCTTCCATTGAATAATTATTGCAGTGATTGGCATGGTTCAGCTGGCAACAATTTATTTAACCGTAAATGATGCAGTAAGGAGCTTCTCATTTCTTAATCAACCATGTCAGAAGACATATCCTGTTTTTGTAGCAAAGACATTCTTAAGCTTCAGAAGATTAAAATTTTGTTGGCTTGCATCAATAGAACAAAAACTAAGAAAGATGCTGAATCTAAAAGTGGATTAAGAACTATCCAACACACTGGATAGTAGAAATTTGGTTGGAAAAAAATCCTGAATGAGCACAATGGGAGATCACTTAAACACTTACTGAATCAAATCGTTTATATATATTTAACAAAAAAAAAAGAAGAAGAAGAAGATAACTAATCACTTTTCCTATCAGTGTGGCTAATCAGAAAAAAATGAAGCATAAAGAATGGACTGCCGAGCACTAGAAAAAGGTCATGTGGTCTGATGAGTCCAAATTCACCCTGTGATGGTGATGGCACATCAGGGTAGGAGGAAAGAAGGATGAAGTGATGCCCTCATCATGCCTAGTGCCTACCACACAAGCCTGTGGGGTGCAATGTTATAATCTGGGTTTGCTTCAATTGGTCAGGTCTAGATTTAGCACCGCATCTGCCCAAAAATTCTTTTAGCTGACTACCCGAATGCAATATTCAAGTTTTTTTTTCCATCAGTGGATATTTTCTTTCGTGCTGGCATGTGCATATTCCAAAATGATAACGCCAAGTCGGGCAAATTGTGAAAGAGGGGTTCAAGGAGCATGACGCATTACTTTCACACATGGATTGGCCACCACAGAGTCCAGACCTTAACCTCATTGTGAATCTTTGGGATGTGCTGGAGAAGACTTTACAAAGAAGTCCAACTATCCCTTTAACAATACAGGATCTTGGGCAGAAATGGTGCCATGGCAAATGTCTTCAATATCTCTGGAAAACTATTCCAGGTGACTACATTATGAGGCTGACAGAATGCACGAGTGTGCAAAGCTGTAATCGAAGCAAAAGGAGGCTAATTTAAAGAATCCCAAATCCCATATTCTGAGTTATTTAACACATTTCTGTTGACTACATAACTCTATGTTTGTTCTTTTATAATATTAATGTCTTTAGTATTAATATACAATAAGGGAAACAACAAAAATAAACACAAAAAAACATGAAATGGAGTTTGTTTAAAATTTTGTGTGCATATTAAAAATGGGGGATTTCAAGGATAAGTATACAGTTAAGTATACTCTGCATGATTTGGGCTCTGCATGCCACCACACTGGATTTGAAATGAAACAACTACAACAGAATTGAAGTGCAGACTTTAAGGTTTAATTCAAGGGGTTGAACAAAAATATACAATTAAACATGTAGGAATTGTAGCTATTTTTATACAAACACTCCTCATTTCAGGGGCTCAAAGGTAATTGGACAAATAAACATAACCCTAAGTAAAATGTTACTTTTTAATATTTGGTTAAGAATCCTTTGCAGGCAATGACTGCCTGAAGTCTGTAACCCATGGACATCACCAAACGCTGGGTTTCCTCCTTTGTGATGCTTTGCCAGGCCTTTACTGCAGCTGTCTTCAGTTGTTGCTTGTTTGTGGGTCTTTCTGCCTCAAGTCTTGTCTTGAGCAAGTAAAATGCATTCTCGATTGGGTTAAGATCTAGTGATTGACTCTGCCATTACAGAATATTCCACTTCTTTGCTTTAAAAAACACCTGGGTTGCTTTTGCAGTATGTTTTGGATCATTGTCCATCTGTACTTTGAAACGCCGTCCAATCAACTTTGCTGCATTTGGCTGAATCTGAGCAGAAAGTATATCCCTATACACTTTAAAATTCATCCGATTGCTTCTGTCTTTTGTCACATCATCAATAAACACAAGTGACCCAGTGCCATTGGAAGCCATGCCATCACTCTGCCTCCACCATGTTTTACAGAAGATGTGGTGTGCTTTGGATCATGAGCTGTTCCAAGTCTTCTCCAAACTTTCTTCTTCCCATCATTTTGGTACAGGTTGATCTTAGTCTCATCTGTCAAAAGAATGCTGTTCCAGAACTGGGCTGGCTTCTTCAGGTGTTTCTTGGCAAAGTCAATTCTGGCCTTTCTATTTTTGAGGCTGATTAATGGTTTGCACCTTGTGGTGAATCCTTTGTATTTAATCTCATGTAGCCTCATAGACTAAGATACTGATACACCTACTTCCTGGAAAGTGTTCTTCACTTGAGTGGATGATACAAAGGGGTCTTTCTTCACCATGGAAAGGATTCTGCGATCATCCACCACTGTTGTCTTCCATGGATGTCCAGGCCTTTTTGATTTCCCAAGCTCACCAGTGCACTCAATTTTTCTCAGAATGTACCAAACTGTTGATTTGGCCACTCCTAACATTTCCGCTATCTCTCTAATAGATTTTTTTTCCTTTTTTTAGCCTCAGGATAGTCTGTTTCACCTCCTTTGACTGCATGTTCTGTGTTCACAGCAACAGCTTCCAAATGCAAACGAAAAACCTGGAATCAACTCCAGACCTTTTACCTGCTTAACTGATACCCTTGCTCCAATTTGGATGTGAATACTCTCAAACTACAGCTGAGAGTCTGCACTTTAAGCACATATTGATTATATAATTGTATCCTGAATATGTTTTCGTAAACAGCTAAAATAACAAAACTTGTGTCACTGTCCAAATATTTTGGGGCGTAACTGTATATCAGGTCTGGGTATAATGTAAGGCTTACAATGTTAAAGGTAATACAGTAACAAGAACAACCAGACTGCAGGAAGAGTGCTGATTATTTGAGTGAGCACTAACAATGTGAGGATTGCATCTGCAGCTGCTAAACTCCTGCAGTGAATACACACTTACACACACATCCATACATAGCATTCATTTCCCTAGAGATAGCTGCCACTCCTGCAAAGCTGCACGGTTAAAATTTTGTGGAAAAGGGCCAACAGTACACATGCTTCTAAATTCCTTCAATTTATTACAGCAGGGCTCGATGGAATCCTAAATAACTCTTGGCTAATGAAGGTCCGGAGTCTAGACACTAATTAAGGCCATCGGATCCACTAAAGCGAGACATTCCATAAGACAGGAGGAAGAATGACATGGTTCCTTTGTCTCTGGTTAAAAAAGACCCTGAACACAGATGTTCTGTCCAATCACCTGTAATTTACCAGCATACAACTATAATGGTTATTTATATTTTAATTATCTTAAACTACACTAAAGAAATAAAATTAGACCCAAATAAATAAATATCACAAATCAAATAAATTATGCTCAGCCAGGAAGTTTTACAATCTGAAATAATTCTAAATGTTTCCAAACATCCATAGTTGTAAAAACTACTAACAAGTCACAAAAGATAATCTTAACAGAAGAGAAAAAAATTACCATAACATTTATAGGTCAAAGGTTTAATATTGTAACATAATTAGGGAAAAATGAAATATCGAATTGGCACCTAGGTATCGCAATAATATTGTATCTGGTGAGTCCCATCTTTAATAACTGTAGTGCATTTCACAGGCTAATTGTCCTCTCTCCGCTGTTAATAAAAATGCAGCACGAATGTCTGTTTAACAATTAGCATCTCCTCCATTTGAAATGACCATAAAGAGAATAGTCCATGTCCAAACAAAGACATCACAGGTGGCATGTGGCGAAAATGCGAGTGCATCTTTAACTTCTGCTTTTCTGATTCTGCATGAGTATTATTCATGTTATGTCTGAACACTGCTTCAGCTGATTTCTAGATATCAGACTCCATGTTTCTTTTAGAATAATAATGGGAGTCAGTAATATAATCCATAATCTATCATCATGGGAGTAACCCAACCAATAATTGATTTAACCGGACACTAAAATGCTTCACTGAAAGTTAAACCCCCAAGTCTGCAATCAACAGGTTTCAATCTTTATAATTCTTTTCCTTGTCACCTGAAGTGCAAGTACAGTGTTAGTAATAGAAGACAAATTTCACAACACTTATTCAACCCAAAAACTGCATTCCAAAGTTAAGCCGAGACTCATGTGAAGCTTCTGCAGTCGCACTCGGCTAAATTGAGTTGGTATTTTACAAACTTACTATGTAAAAATTTAACGCTTTTCTTTTCCAGTTAGCCATACCGCAAACTTATTTCCCGGTTAGCCGTAATTATGTTTCCTGGTTAGCCATACACTTGTGTGTTGTGAGCAAGCATAGTTATCTGCACAAATCTTCAGGGTAGACAGAAAAAAAAACACACGAAACATTAACAATAAACAATTAACTAATTAATTAAAACAATAAACAATTAATTTCTTGGAATGCACAAGAAATCAACCAATCATTGACTAGATTTGAGAAATATCCCATCAATATTTTAAATAATTGCTTTTAAAAGCTTTTCTCCATGCTACATTACGGGTTGGTATAATACACTGGGAAGAGAGCGCTATCTACCCTCTACCGCATAAAAGATCTCACAGTCAACCAAGATTGCCTAGTGTCTCTTCTGTTAATTGTTGGACTGACAGGGAAGCTTGGCCCATTTTGTCTTTAGTGCAAACACTTACTGTATGCATTAGGAAACAAATCTAAATATCATACTTTGCTATAATTCTTTTGACATAAAAGCCTGGATCTCAATGGATAAATGAAGTTTACTAATGTGTAGCTAATATAAATAAATGTAGGGCTGAAACAACTAATCGATAAAATCAATAATTATCGATAATGAAATTCGTTGTCAACGAATGCCGTTATCGATTAGTTAAGCTGCTTACATCACTGAGGAGCGCGACCACAAGACGCACAAATACACAAAGATACACAGCCGCTCGTGCAATGGAGGTTACAGAAGCGTCTGCAAAAAAAAGCGTGCGCCTCGAGTCCTCCATGGTAGGGGAGCAATTTACATTAAATTCCTCTGAGAAGACGGTAACCTGCACGCTATACAAGACCGAGCTTTCATGGCATGTCATGCACGAACACTTAAAAAGAAAACGTGTTGGTGTTACAGATGGCCAAACGTCAGCAGGGTCAGTAAAAACTGTATCACTTCATCGTGTAAAAGTTGTATAGTTTAAGTGCTTTGGTTTAAACTGTTTGCTAACTTCGAGACAGTCGTGCTAGATCTGTTCACGTGCTACTCGCTAGAATCACATTGCGCAATCATCTCATGAGCAATAGTGATTAGTTAAATGGCGCTACTTTACAGTAGATTAGCTTAAATTACACGGTGCGTATAACAGTAGAATATTACATTTAGTGATTTGTTGTGGTTTTCAGCAAATGCAAATAACAGGTTATTTGTGATTATTAGCTTTTTGCATTTCTACAGTTTTTAGTTAACTTAAGTTAACTTAACTTAAAACAAACGTAATTTACTGTGGTTTTACTTATGCATACATTATTTTATTATACAAAATTACATTATTTTAGCTGTTTATATCTTAACAACTGAATATGTCGGTGTATATATATATATATACACACATTTTAAAATTAAAGATCATTAATAAATAGTTATTAGCAAAACATCCAATTAAAGAAGCGCTAGGTTTTATTCGATTAATCGGAAAAATAATCAGCCAACTAACTGATTATGAAAATAATCGTTAGTTGCAGCCCTAAATAAATGCATATGGTACTCTACAGTATGTGTGTAATCAATAGATCTATTTTTTTTCCTTGACATTAAACTTAATTGTTTGAAGTCTCTAGCGATCGATTGTTTTAAAATCTACACAATGGTGGTACATGCTGTTGTTGCAAAACACACTGAGGTCATGTTTTTCTGACCAAAATACACATTTTATATATACAGACACTGAATTAAATAAATTCTATTCTTCACCAAAACCCTTATAGCCATGATTCCCTTAAGCGTTAGAGATGATCAAGATGAAAATATCAGACAATAAAGCACCCTGTTATGACACAGCACATTCTCAAGAACTCGCCTCTGCTGTGAAATGTTATAAATCAGCACCAGAGGCAGGAGTACCAAAATCTAAGCCAAGACAGAGAGTGTACAGTACATTAGCTGAAAAGCAGGAACCAAACTAAGCCATGATTGATGAGACCGAAGGCTATGCAAATACAATATATATTATATTTCAGTCGTTCTTCTACATGAGGGAAAAAATTCCTTGTGTGAGCTGTCCATCGCCTTAGATTTTCAAATTGCATGTACAGTACACTAAGAGAAAAGCCTGTGACTGGTCGTTACACACAGAGCAAAGTCAATTTATTCCAAGGGGGATGATCTGAGTGGCTTTATCTTTTTGTATCAATGGCAAAGCAGTGATGTGCGATTATGTGCAATATCCCATCATTTTGCTGAGACGTGTAGGCTGTAGCTACAATTAAAGCTAAGGAAGGAAAAGAAATTGGGCGTGGCCGAACATGCCTAACATGGGGGGGAAGCAGGATACAAGATGGCTGTTGCTGTGTAGCTGTATGTTGACTGCATTATTAATGAGGTGGTTGTTTTTGTTTATTAATAAACACAGAAATGGTCACAATGTTTGTAAAATAACAGTAAAAAATTAAAGTTATTAACTGTAACTTGGTTATAAAATTGAAATAAAATTATATAATCGACTTTAATGCAGAAATTAATGTCTTTAGTTTTCAGAGAGTGAAGCAGCCCTGATGAGCACAATTGTTTCTTGTTTTCAATTTAATTTAAGACTATGAGGCTTGTACAGGATAAGATGAACATTAAACATTTATTATGAGATTTATTAAACAATTTATTATAATCGATCTTAAATGTTAGGACACGCAGTTTCCCTGACTGATTCTTAAACTTTCGCAGTTACTAGATGTGTAATTCCTGATCGCGATGAGCTGATCATCTCAAGCCAAACCCAAGGTGATTCATTTTCTAACCAGATAAAACTGCTATCTTCTCTTGTAGTGTTGGAAATAGCCCTGGTGCACTCCTATGCGACATGCCCTGCAAAACCACACCACAGAGTCTAAACATGCTTGTAATCTTGTTTGCATCCTACATGCACATCGTTCCTACTTTGGGGCATGTGCTGCTGACTCTGAGCTCTGAGTAAATCTCTGGAGGAATACCAACACTGCTGTTCAGAGGCAGCTGTCAGGGTGAGTCAGCAGGGTGATTAAGAGACACGCCTACCTCCATGGCTCACCTCCTACACACATAACAACGTCAGAAAGATGAGGGAAGCTGTTTTATCATTAGGGTTGGGTATCGTTACGGTTTTTACGATAATGGTGCCAAATCAATACTTTTAAAACGGTACCGGTACCTGAACTGACACTTAAAAAAGAATAAGCCACAAAAAATGCTGGATAACATTAAAGAACAGCTTTTAATTGAAAAAAAATAAATAAATAAAATAAGCAATATACTTAGAGTATACATAAATATATGTAGATATAAAACAACTAATTTACACACTCCTTAACTCAATTACAATCATTTAACACCAATAACAGCAAAGTAATTGGAATTCTTGGTATGCTACAAACCAGCATCAAATTTCCGCAATACTTTTGCAAAAACATGACCATATTCGCCTTATCTGGCAAAATACGACAACTCTCCTGACTTGGTGTGATTGGGGCCGGGAACGCACACACTGCTAGCCGATGTTCGCAAGCTGTTAAATACGGTGCATATACTTCATTCTGCATGTCCTTAAATGTTTCATTAGGTATTACGTGTTTCCTGCTTTACATGTAATTGTTAAAAGACATTTCATATCACGCTGTCGGCATCCCTTATTGTGAAATACAGCCACACTTTTACGCGTTCAAATAAATTTTCATAGTCAGGAAATTATTTTTCACGTGTGGTAGCAACAAAAGTGAGGAACCAAATTCTAATTCGGTTCTAACACATACCGGTTATAGAGGTACAAGTGCCATATTGGACCTGGGTTTCTGTACCCAACCGGTACTTAACATTACTTGTGGCCTTACTCTCTCCATCGCTCACTATTGCTTAAAAATTTTATTCTTCTGCTTGGGTTGTTTGCAAATGTGCAGGCTCTGTGTATAATACATGACCTACATCATAGACAGGCAGACATTTGCTTGGGTGCATACAAGTACAAAATAGGTCAAGCTGCAGATTTGTTTCAGGTGCTGGTGATGTAGAGATTGTTTAGAACAGCTATAACATAATGGAGAACAAGAGTCTAGCTTGTTAAAGGTAACTATAAAGGGATTTTTTTATGTTGTGATTTAACATTACAAAATGTCATGGAGGATAAATCTGTGATATAAGAGGAATAAAACACTTCAGGCTGTGCTGAAAATAATCAACCTCAGGTGGTGACTGGGCTTCTGCATTATTATTATATATTTATTTTTACAACATGGAGGTAGTAAAGCATCATCAAATAGATTAAAGAGATCAGATAGATGGAAGTTTTTTTAAATGATCCATTATTATTTTATTGGCAGTTCGTAAAAAAAATCTTTGTTTCATGATACAGAGCTCATTGTATCAAATGTTTTGTCAGATCAGCCCCCTGGTTAAGACTCTGGGCTACTAATCAGGAAGTCATGAGTTCAAGCCCCTGTACACTGACCTCAGCATGAGAACAAATTAGGTTGGCCAAAAAGAAAGAAAATTTTCACTTGACTGTACTTGTAAGTGACAAAGACTTTCTTGTTTGTTTGAATTTCCCAGCTTTGTTCAAATAAATATATTGTGCGATCTGAATCGCCTCTTTAAAGTCACTGACGTCATATCTGAACTGTTACTTCAAGCATAATGTTAGCATCTCACCAGCTCCAGTGAAAAAGGTTTGCTCAAGACATAAATTATACCAAAGTGAAAGCTTCTTGGAAAAACACAATTTCAAAGAATCATCACAAGAACTATTAAAGTGTTGTTTTTTTTTGTTTTTTTTAAATGCAATCCTCTCTTCTAAGTTTGTGGTTAAAACTGTGGTGAAATATTACAGATAAGCCCTAATGCCAGACAACAGCTGTACATTACTGCTTTACAACTTGTGTGTGAATAATGTCTGCAAAATTCCACACATAAAGCAGATAAGATGTCGCTCTACTGTGAAAAGGCCCGACATCTGAACATCAGAAAATTAGTTTAATTTGTTTTAATTTAGTTAGAAATTCGAGACAATAAAAAAAAAAAAAAAAGCATTAGGCAAGGTTTAAAGGGGCATTAGGCAAGATTTTTAGATCCATCAACATTAGGTCTGACAACTTAATGGTTTGACAGGGGGGGTTTAATAAGATAATAAGGTGAAACATGATTCAGATGTTTATTCTGGAGGGTTTTGGTAGGTTTTTAATGTATGCTTTTTGCTTGCAAAACTGAGATAAAGACCTATTTAGATTCATCTCAGTCATGTTTAAATCATTATCATGTTCTATATATTTTCCAGGTTATTTTATTAGCAAGCCATTTCTAAAAAAAGCACTATTGCACCATTAACTCTAATTTGAAATACGGTACTGTTGAGTTTGTCTTTGTTAACTCACAGTGCTAACAATGACATTAGCACATTAAGAGAAATTAAACTACCTTGCACAGTCCAGTGGTCATTGACCTGCCAGAACATGACACAGGTGTGACAACATGGAGAATAGAGAATAAAATACATAAACAAAAAAAAAAAAAAAAAAAACACAATCACACCTTCACAAACAATGGTGCAGTAAACCAGGACAAAAAAAACAAGTGCTGAGAGAGAAGCTTTTTACTATTAAAACACTGAACCGCAAACTAATGAGATGCGGAATGATCATCACCTAAACACTTAAATCCATAATAAAGTATTCTATGTATGATATCTATAATACATACAACTTCGGTCAACATTCAACTCCGATCAAAACTGTAACATTTGAAGAAAATACAAAATCTACAGAAAGTAATTTCCTCCTTCCCTTTTCGGTTTGATCTCCACCGTTCCATGGTTACTCCTCTACACTGCGGTATAAGCTTTGGTATGTTTGCTGTGTGTGATGTCTATGTGATGATCCAGCTCTTATGCAGTTTTTTTTTTATATTGTTAAAAACCTAAATTATAGCTTTCAGTTAAAATTTAGTGATTTTAATATATAACTATATGCCAAAATGTGTTTATTTCGACGACACGGTGGTGTAATGGTTAGCACTGTCGCCTTGCACCTCCAGAGTTCGGGTTTGATTCCTATCTCTGTGTGCATGGAGTTTGCATGTTCTCCCCGTGCTTGGTGGGTTTCCTCTGGGTACTCTGGTTTCCCCCCACACTGCAAAGACCTGCAGATAAGGCTAATTGGCATTCCCAGATTGCCTGTAGTATGTGAATGTGTGAATAAGTTTGTGTGTGTGCCCTGCGATGAACTGGCACCCTGTCCAGGGTGTACCCTGCCTTATGCCCTAAGCCTCCTGGGATAGGCCCCAGTGTTCCCGCGACCCTGAATACAGGATAAAGCAGTATAGACGTTGAGTGAGAGTGTGTTTATTTCTTACTAGACGCCTCAAAGCACCATGGCTCCAGAAGTGTGTCGACTTTATTCACAGCGCCGATATTTTAATTCTAATAAGACTGCCAATGTCTGCAAAAAATCATCGTTTCCACTGAGAAGAGTTTTATTCATAATAAATATAATGTTACTGAATATATATTTATTACTTATATACTATGACAAACTAGATAATTGACAAGTAGCTAACAAACAGCAGTAAGATTTTTGGTGCGAGTTGCACCACAGCCACCAACCCTACAACACAGACTGCCAATTTAAACAAAAGCAAGCTTGTGGATCATAAACACAAATCTTATTTGGATAGTGTGACCCATCTGAGTCAGTGGTGCGAGTTGCCTTAAACCATGCTGGAACAAACACATTTACACCAAGGCATGGAAAGGGGTTCCTGTCCATGACAAAGGGAAAAAAAAACGTGATTGGTGTGAGTGGAGGGAAAGCCGTATGCTGTCTAACGCCCACCTGAACAATGAATATGAATCAAAGTGTGCAGAAGGTGCAATTGGCCTTGTTGGGCCCATGTGAACCGCGCCAACATGAGGCATCTGGTGTGCGGTTAACACGAGCAGAAATTCAGCACATGAACTCCGGTCTGCAATTAAAGTGTCTGTTGTGTGAAGGCAGCAGGCGGTGCATCCATTCACTTTCAAGTTTAAAAGCGGCTCCTTTTGTGCACGCGTTACATCGAGAGAAAGCGCTAATGGTGCTCTCTTGTTTACTGCCATAAAACAAGAGTTTATGGCCAACAGATGCTAAAGCTAAATTCTATAAGCTGCTGTCTTACATGGAGAACCATCCCTGGCTCAGGGTGACCTAGGGTTAACCTTCCTGTGGCATTGTCATGGCAACTTAAAGCTGAAGAAAATAGGGAAAAGTCAGATGGATGAGAGTTATGTCCTGACACATGGCAAAGGGTTGCACAGCAGTTATACACAGCTTTGCCCACCCTAAGCTACACACACACACGTGTAATACATGTTGATATTTAGGTTCCCCTGTCAAACACATGGGTGGAAAAACATTATATGCAAATGTCTACAAAGTGCTAAAATTCTGGATTCTGGACACTACCGCTTAAAAGTTTTGGATTATTTTTTAACTACATGGTCATTCCTGATTTTTTTTTATTTCTTTCTACATTGTAAAACAATGCTGAAGGTGTCCAAAATATGCAATAATCTTATTTAAACAGTTAATGTTGAGATGTATCTGCTACTCATGATCTGTAAAGTCTTCATAACGGCTCTAATCCAAGATGCTAATAATTGATGATTTCTGAAGCTGTAACTCTAAATGAACTTCTCTTCTGCAGCAGAGGTATTCATGAGAGACAGTTTCATGATGGTGCTTGATGGGTTTTGCAAATGCACTGGACAGTACTGTTCTTGCAAGAACTATTCCATAAAGGCTGACTGCCATGTTCTAAAATAACAACTGACTGTTGTTGTTACATAATTAACTAATTCTATGTGTTATTTCATAATTTAGAAATTTTCAGTATTGTTGTAGAATGTAGTAAAAAATTCACTAAATCAAAAAGAAAGTTGTTTATTCTGCTTCATCACACTAACCGTGTTCTAGATTATTTTCTAATAACAGCACCAGACAGAATGTTTTATTCCTCACTTATGATATACCAGAAAAGCGTACATTTCACATTTTATTGTCACGTGAATCCACTCTAATTTCTGTAAATGGATCCAACAGTGGAACAAAGTGGGTCATTCTGTACAAGCTAAAGGAATTTAGAAAATATCAGAGCTTATCTTGAGAGTGGCATTACAGTTAAATGAGGCCCAAGGTTACACTGCTGAAGTCCAGCTGTGAGTGGACACACTGTAGGGATAATTACAAATTAAATGACCCAGAAAAGATGTTTCACTGCGATTACACATCTCTGCTCCTCATTGAAACAGCCATGAGTGTGTACGCACTGAAGTCCGACTGCGTGTTGTTGTTTCTGTATTTGATCTTTCAATAAACATGTCCAGCACAAATCAGGAGCTAATAAATTAGTAGCCAAGGTTTAAAAAAAACAAGCCTCCTCGTTCAGGGTCATGTGACACACCTGGGGGTAGTAATAATTCAGCATCTCACACCCCTGCCACACTACACACACATCACCGGTGAAATGAAATAGCTGGGACAAAACAATGTTCATTCAGGGACATAGACAGGAATGAGACACTTAAAATAAACTGCAAAGCGTAACCCTGCTTATCACATGCAGTCATGGAGAAATCGATACCACTGTCGCATGTGAACAGGGACTAAAATTTAGATAAGCCACTTTACTGTATTATACTGAATTTGCAGTCTCTGAAGTCCCGTCACCTACCTACCAGGCATACTAAATACCAGTTTTTACCAGATTTGTTGTGTTCTTTGTCGGCTAATATTTACGTTACTAGGAAAAATCTGTCCCATTAAAAAGCCAGGTTGATGACAATCAGCCAAGCTTAAACCACTCTACAGCAGAAACTGCAATTCCAAAAAACACAAGTGACCTTTCTCTGGACGAAATTTACATTTGTGCCAAATTTCATGCTGTTAAAACTGGTCAATTTCTTTTTGGTATAAAACAATAATGATACCCATAAAAAACTTTTGACAGAAAGTTGTCTTCCTCAAGCTGATAAAAACTCCGCTCTGATATGACTTACCTAGAGTCTGCTTTTCCCAGGTTCCCACTGGCTGGATGCAAGAAGGTCTGGTTCCCCTCCATCTCGACCACACATTTCGTGTTCAGGTCCTTTTCTGTTGACAAATATTAAAAGATAGCAGATTTAACACTCGTTACTGCACACACACATATTACATTTTATGCATGATGAATAACTAATAAATACTTAAGCGGCTGACAAAAAAATTATTAAAAAGAGTACATGGAAATGTTTCAGCATTGAGAGAGAGAGAGAGATAGAGAGAAAGAGAGAGAGAGAGAGCAAAACTGCACCCTAGAATGGTTGTTGAATCAAACATGTTTTGTTGACTTTAGTGGTGACAAAACAGGTAATAATCACAAGAACGTCATGTACTTCTCCAGCCCTTAAATTCACATAGGTTTAAATAATGGAAGGAGTCTCCAGACAGAGGTAAAGCTGTAACAGATAATTACTATGGCATATTGTTCTTTAAATAATATGATTAAATTGGACTAAGAGCAATAAACTATTTTGTGACGTTTTCAAAAATATAAATAAATAAAAAAAAATTAAAAAAAATTAACATAAGAGTAATACTAATTTATCAATAATGCTCCACTTTGATATTTTCCTGTAACTTTTGTAGTTACTTAACGAATAGAACACTCAACGGGGTGAACATTAAGTGTTTTATTTATTAATTAACCACAAATATCTGTTGGTGCCAGCCTTGAGGAAAAACAACAAAAATAGAAACCTAGGTACAGAACAAGCTTCTCCGGTTTAACATTTTAAAATTCTGTAAAGGGGGAAAAAAACTGAGAAAAAAAACTGAGAAAATGTGTTATCCTGGTTTCAAATCATTCTACAGCAATAGCATCAGTTTAACATACAGCTGAATTGTTTGAAATGTATGCAAAACAATCCAGCAGGTTTTCAATAACCACATTCAAAGCAGATCGGATCGGAAAATAAAAGTAAGCATTTGAGGTGATAAAAGTGGCCCTGGACCAGGAAAGTCAATCCTATTCGACAATAAATATCTATTCAGATGCTATGGCAGCTTGGTTTTGGAAACTAATAGAGGAAATGTCGCTGACTCAGAAATCCTTGGCGAGGACACGGGCACGGCTTAGAACCAAAATGCCAACGAGCAGCCTGGTTTAAAGAGGAAGCCTCGGCTTCCTGCCTCCAGCGAGAGCCGGCAGGAGGAACTGGGAGAGCGGAACTTACAGCTGGGAAAGAGAGCATGAAGAAATGTCTGACATACGGAAAATGTTAAAAAGCACAAAGAGAACAAGAGAGATAAAATACAATATAAATAACCATGATTATTTGTAAAAAATTGGTTAAAAAGATAAAAAATATTTAAAAAAAAAAAGGATCCTTAAATTTCTGAGTAACTAAATAAACAGATTCTTAAGGAGCACTGCCTCGTTAGTCATGCACCATGCACAAACACTACACATCAGCTTGACAAAAGATAAGCAAGTGATGTCATCGCCTGTCAACGTGGAGCATCAGGAAATTATTCAAACGTCTGGCAATTTCCGCACTCCGGTTTTCAGGTTCAAGGTGGTTCTTCGAGCTTCTAAAATGTACGCCTATGGGAACCTGAATATTTTGCTGTTATGCAACGTTAGCAAACAGTTCATTACGGCTGACTGAGACTCCCTTCCTTCTTTTGTTCACACACACACACACACACACACAAACACACACACACACACACAAAGAAACAGAAATCATGGAGAGAGCTGAGGAAGTAAGGAAAGAACAGAAAGTGGTCCACATCTGCAGATTTTTCTTTTGACAAGTTTAAAAAAAAAAAGATCTACACAAAAACATTCATCTAAAATTATAATCTTAAATCTAACTCCAAGCTAAGATTAGAGATTAGTTTAATCTTATAATGTTTAAGATGCCAAGATGTCTTGTGACAGAATTTTACACACAAATCTAACACGTGACTACTCCACATGCTTCAATGGCTCATATTTTTTGCAGCACGCGTTCTCCTAGAACAAAGTTCACCTTCCGGAGACTCCGTCATCTTGATGGTTGACTTTCACGTAAAGACTGAAGACTGAACCTTATCTTTCTGGGAATGATCCAGAGATTCAACAGACAGAGCAGTGCCCTCATAGTGTTCTATCTACACGATAGCATGATGACAAACCACTTCCAATAAAACCTCCCCAGTTAGTAAACATGCCCCAGGGGCTGAGACCAACTGCTATGTGTAAATATTTTAACAGGTCTTATTATTTCCGTGGAACGATGCCTGGGTCCGACAAAGGGCCTTATATTTAGTAAATGAGTTATTAAGTCTAAAAGCATGGTGCACTCCAGTAATCCCATAATGCACTACAGTAGGCTCAATGTACAAATTATGTGGTGTAACAGTAAAAGAAATTATACACCACCTAATAATTTTCCAAATCTTTAGGCTTGTTATTTCTACTTGCAATACTTTTTTTTTTTTGTTATTTACTGCAAAGTATTTCTTTTAATTTTCTGCTGATACTAATTTTGATCATTATGCCAATTTGCGAAATTAAAATTTTTAAAAACCTGCATAATCATGCCGCTAAACCCTAAAACTTAATTAGTATTAGCTTAAAATTAATTAAAGCTACATAACTAGACCTTTTTAAAGAAAATGACATAAAATGACAAAACATGCACATGCCCCCTTCCCCCCATCAATCACATCATCTACAGAACAATGTGTAATGACATCATTAATAAATGAGATATGAGATCTCTCACCTCTCCGGTTCATGGGTCGAACACGGACGGCCACCTTGACATTCGAGTCGTTCAAGCTGGTTTCTCCCATGTTTGCAATCAATCCCAGTTCTCCACAAGAAGACCAACGTTGAGAGAGATCTAAAATCTGGATCTAGACAGATCCACATACATATTCATAAATCTCTTAGAATCCTTAGAAATGTATTTATTTCTGGAACATTTCAGCCCCCGGGACACCAGTGTCATGCTGAGAGAAGGAATCCATGATAAGGTCAACCTTTTCCAGTTCACATCTTTGTCGTATAGTTCTTCATGTTGACTTAATAAGAGTTAACAAGATAATAAATAATCCTAAGAGTCAATCAGAAAGCCAACTTCACGCTGTAGTGTCACAAACCTCAGCTGGGCATTAGACAGGCCCTCGGTTATTAACTCGCTAAAACTGAAACTGTCAAAGCACTTACAACTTTTTAACCTCACAAACAGGGGAGCAGGTTAGAAGTCGATTCGGAAGCAACTTACTAGCGTAACCATGGGACTGAGCTGAATATTGATTACTGTTCTGTGCAAGAAAAAAATATAATAAGCACTGTTTCGGGAACGTAAACTGCAAAACCAAATTCCCTCCTCTAAGTCGAACAGCTAGCCCGTTATTCTGGTTTATTAGGAATTTCCCAAGCTAACTCAGCTATGCTAATTATAAATCTAAGTACTTTATTTAATAGCTAGCGAAATGTCGGAATCCCCGAACATTTATTTCAAACTGATGTGCTATCAATTTATTAAAATAAAAACTATACAATAGATATATCGTTTAGAAGACAAAGTTAAATCATTAAACCATGTCAGTGTAACAACTTTAAACGATAGAGTTAGCTAACGTTACATAGCAACAGCGTTGACTGGCTAACGGAATCGCCTCCGATTTCATTATTAAACCCACAGAGCAGCGCGTGACACTAAATTAAATCCGTCCCGGCGAAACCGACACCATTTCCTCAAGATTAGCCCGAGAGTCATATTTTCTGTGTCGGTGTAATATCATGGAAAAAAAAGTAAAAATAAAAAGTAAAACGTTATTTAATGAAGAAATTCCTGTCGTAGCCAAGTGCACGCCCGACAGACTGGAAATTCGCTACTGTGCGTTAAATTCAGCTAGCATGTTAGCTTCCACCCATCAGTCTACTGGAATAGGCCCAGCCTCTTTACTTCCGCTTTTTGCGTACATGTTAGACTGCTCGACACACCATTTTGGTGAGGCCATTGTGGTGAGGTCAGGTTAATGCGCTTGTGGCAAGGTTAAAGATGATGTATAAATATGTCTTAAAAATATATAGTTTATTAGTAATTTAAATATATATAGTTTAGTGTACTACGTCACCATAAAATCAATAAATCAATATAAAACATATATTTATATATTAATCTATTTAACTCTTTTTTTTTTTTTTTTAGATTTTGTAAATTACCTTTGCTTATTACTATACCTAAGTGCATATATGCCTATCCGGTCACAGAGAAGCCATTGCAGCACCACGTGTCAAAAAAAGGTTAATGCCAGTTATGATGGAAAGGCATCAGAGCACCCCAGTGCACCACAGCCCGCTACACAAAGGGCCCAGCAATCCGACCTGATCGAGAACCCAAGGAACGCTGGACAAATAAATATACTGGGGCTGGGTGACATGTTCAAACTATTTAATACCAATACAGTACTGTGATATACTTTATCATACACCTTTCTGCTATATAGACACACACACAGATACCTTACGACATTTGTAAATGTAAGGTTTTATAATATTGTAAGACATTGTAATCTAATAGGAAGTTTCCTGTGCTCTGAGAACAGACTCCTCACTGTGCTTCTTTATGCCTTCTGTGGTAACGCCTTCTATATCCTGTACCCAGACGAATAAACATCCAAAGGTCTCTTGTCTGCTAGATTCCTTTTGTTTAATCAGGAGAATGTAAATATATTTCCTCTCTCCTGTCTGTCTCCGGGTCTCTCTGTGACTGACATGTTAATGACAGTTATGATGTTCGGACATAACAGAGATCATTCCTGCGTGTGTGTGTGTGTGTGTGTGTGTTTCTTTCCCGGTCAATTGGGCCTGGACCAGTAAGTGTATCAAGGTGCAGCGGACACAACAAGCCATAACTCTTCTTTCCTTAGCTGAAAACTTAGCTCGGACACAGTTATTAAATTACACCTAACAGTAAATTTGGCATGTTCTTTTATTGTTGTGCAACCCATCAATTTTAATTAATCAATATTGCGATTTGTGTTTAATATTCCATGTCATGAACTCAACGTTTCGTTTCAGTTAAAATGTTGACAGAGACTGTATTGTCAAACTATAATGTTAGTGCGACATCTGCTGGAAAGAAGCGCTCATTACATCCCCTGTACATCGTATGATACTGTACAGTATGCGCATTGCATAAGGTGGTCTGTCACTGGCACTTTACGCACACATACATACACTGACAATTTGCACATTTTATTTTATTTAGAACTGCCATTTTGTAATTTATTATTATTATTATTATTATTATTATTATAAATATTTTTTTTCTCCCTCATTGCTGTTTGTGTAACCTGCTGCTGCTGTAACATAATAATTTATCCCATGGGATCAATTAAATCTCTCTCTATCTATCTATCTATCTATCTATCTATCTATCTATCTCTCTATCTCTCTATCTATCTCTCTCTATATATATATAGTATAAGTCTATAGCAGTATAAAAGCTAAGTGAGACTTTCTGAATTTTATTACAAATCAGATGAAATTAAGGAATAAACAGCAGAGCTGTATTGTATGCAGTGTCGGGGCGTTGCTACGGTAACATCACCACCAGGAAGCCAATTATGACATAATGTCGTGTCTTCTTGCCGTGTCTACTTGGTGTGACTACAGTGTTGTATTACCGCTGGTTTTGATTTTCCTTTCAGTGCAGACTGCTTTAATCAGAAGCGTGGCTAATGACCTGCTCAAGCTTTGGACACTTGATACACACATTTCCTGACTGAATTAAGAGACTTAGGTAAGTTTTGGTTTTTAGCACAGATTGTTTAAAATCTGCTACCAACTCGCTGTCATTTGGACAATTCTGGGCATATCATGATGTCTATTTGTTTTTTGTTTTAAAAAAGTTAAATAAATGAGTTTTAAAGTTAGGGAAATTTGTTTGAAACTAAACACGGTAGCACTCACACACCACTATATTACTTTTATTACTGAAAATATTAATGAATAAAATCTTTAACTTTTAATGTGGTTTAACTGTACTTTTTAATAAAATATATTCACTATTATTTATTTAAGCAATATCTCAGCAGCCCCCGTTGTGTTTGTTATCAGCATGGCTGTGATGCAGCTGTAGGCAGGAGGACATGACATTTAGTGAGATATGGTTTTTATAAAACAGACCCATAAACACAATTTCTCATCAACAGATTATGATTGTTTTCATTTAACCAGTTATTTGCTCCACCAACGCATATACTTCCACAGAGGTCGTGGACAGTCCTGTAAGTCTTGTAAGTTTCTCTTTAAATTACCACTTATTCAGAATATTTAGAATATCAGATCCCCCAACCTCCATGTCCTGGGGTTAAATCCCAAATTGTGCCGATCAGATTCAGATGAAGTATTGATCAGGGTGATTGTGCCTTGTGTTAGAAGTTATTTAGCTTTGTAGCTGTAAATAAAAGAACAAAGATGTTTCAAATAACAGGACCTAGAAGAACTTATTGAGGAGTCAAAGTGTTGTTTAAGATGACAAAACATTATCAGATGTGTTTTCTTGCTGAAAGTGCATCTGTGACTGGTTTTGAACGTACTTTTGAAAGGCAGTTGCTCTCTACTCTGTACCTACCGTACAGAGGAGAGAGCAACTGCCTTTCAAAAGTACATTCAAAACCAGTCACAGAGTTTCACACATGTCTTGTCTGACAGATAATGTAATTAAAGAGTGATACACATAGTCCCTTTCCTCGTTGTGTTAACATCCATTGTCACCAATTGTGGCATGAATCTCTAATCAGATTGCTCAGTAGGAACTAAATATTATATAAACTGAGAAATACATCACATTTATGCAAATAAAAAGTGAATCCAGAAATAGTAATGTTGTATTCAGCAGTAAAATAACTAACCTCCTGAGACCCGTATTCTACTGTTGTGTGTGTTGCAATATCTTCTTTTTAATAGCACCTGGTAACTATAAACTTAATTAATGTCTTTAAACAAAAAGCAGTTTTTTGAAAAGAATGACATAATTTAAGGTTTAGAAAAATTATGTTTTTTTAGTGTCAGTTCCCAGATTTCAGAAAATAATAAATAATCTATTAAAGCAGGTGCATGCTTATTTTTTTATCTTTAGCCTCAAGAGAATGGACATATGCAGCCCATATCTGTTATTTGGCGCAATTAGAGCTGGAATTACAACAACTTTAAGAAGAGATTGGATCTAAAAGGTACTGTGTGTGTGTTTGTATTTTCCACATTTTACAGCTTTTTTTTTTTGTACCAGTGAGCCACACAGGAAAACCATCCCTGAGGAAGGCCACTGAAAGGACTGAGGTATATGAGTATGTGCTTTCTCTAACCTTGAGGTTCTCTACTATTCTTTCTAATGTCAAGGAGAAATTATCAGAATTAATGTACAGTATCTGTCTTACATATTCAAGGCCACTCATATTGTTCAGGCCCTGGATTACTGTGAGATCAATGCGATGCTCCTTATGTTTCCTCACCACATCAATGTTCAGGCGATGCAAGTGATTCTATTAGTAAAAAAGGTCATTTATATTTATGAAATGAGTCCCAGGTTTCAAATGTAGTTTCTTTATTACCCCTTTACCTTTCCTGTGTGTTGTGTAGCTCTCTAAGAATCTGCTTCTTTGGACAATAAAAGAAGTACCTAAGTGGCTAAAGCAACTTCAGAACCTGTGGCTCCAAGTAAAATCAGTTTCTTCTAGCTCTTCTGATGACCAGGAGCAGCTCAGATCATGTAAGTCTGAATCTCAGAACACATGCTGTCCAGGAGTTCCATTCTTCACATCACGGTGCATAACAATTCATTTTAACTTTATCTAACCTTTCAGTAAAACTAGGAAAGGTCTGTATAGTACCCATACCTCAGTATCAAGTAGCTGTAAAGAGAGCGAAAGTGGTAGATGAGAGATGCGGTTGTTAGGATGTTATGAGGTTTTTAGGTAGACACACTGTGAGCACAAAATACACTGAAATTTATTAATATACAGTATTCAATTCAATTCAATTCAATTTTATTTGTATAGCGCTTTTAGCAATTTTCATTGCCGCAAAGCAGCTTTACATAGTCAAAAGAATTATTTAGGTTTGTATGAAATGTGAATTTGTATGAATCAAAATGGTCAGTTTGTCCCAGGTGAGCAAGCCGAGGGCGACAGTGGCAAGGAAAAACTCCCTGAGATGGTAAGAGGAAGAAACCTTGAGAGGAACCAGACTCAACAGGGAACCCATCCTCATTTGGGTGAAACAAAAAGCAGTAAATGATCTGCATATATACAGTGTGTAGGGTGGGAGGCAGTTCAGCTAAAATAGCTGATGTTAATTGATGTTAATATGGAGTCCAGGTAGTTATTGAAGACCCAGGTAGACTTGTAAGAAGTTCCAGTCATGAACTATCGAACTGTCAAGTCCCCAGAGAATGAGTTTTATGACATAGATTCAGAAAGATTACAAAAAGCAGTAATTATATTTCTCTTACAAAAAAACTTATCACACCACTGCTGAATATACAATTATTCTACCTGTGTGTGTTTGTGTGTGTGCCATGTTACAGATGAGTCACGATACATAACTATGGTAGAACTAATTCCAGGGTGGCCCAACCCCTGCATGGACCGGCAGCGGCTCTGTAAACATAAGAACTTAGGGCGATCGTGTGAATCAGTGGCTCAGAAGGTCATTTGGCAGATGCTTCAAGCTGCTCAGGGCTGCCATGTTCGTCAAGTTTTTTACCATGACATAACGAATGAGAATGTTTCGATCAACCCTGACATGCTAGAGTTGAAATTCATGAACCTTGGTTATGATGCACTGCCAACGAATGAGCCCTACAAGTCTTTTGCAAGTCAGTTCTCTATACAGTAGATACATGATGCATGAAGGATGCATTGGAAAATCAGATTTTGTGATGGTTTCTGTTTTTTCCCTTAGGCCCACCTGCTTACTCTTTTTCTGAGTACACACTCCACAAGGAGTGTGTTATCGCCCCTGCTGCAGTCTGGAGCCTGGGTATTCTTATGTTTGAACTGGTCTGTGGAATTTCACCCTTCACCAGCGAGAAGGAGAATACTGATGGGCATCTACGCTTTATTTCTGGTCTGTCCTATTGTAAGAAAATGCAAATGATATATTTTTGTTTTCATTGCTCTCACTCTTATTTCTGTGTTATCACTTCTCACACAGCATGCTACGAGCTGACAATGTGGTGTCTGGACAAATTCCGTGAACAGTGTGCAAGATTTAAGAAAATCTTGAGCTCCCAGTGGTTTAAGGAGAATGCTCAGGACACAGTCAAAGTAAGACATTTAGAGTGAAATAAATCGAATTACATGGGGGCGACCAGAGCTAGACTCTAAACACAGAGTGGGCGGGGCATTATTGATAAGCCCTATTAATAACGCCATTATAATATTCATAAATGTAATATAGCAGATCTATCCTATCCATAAACACAAACTGTTACTTCTTGATCAAAGCAAGCACTAAAAGGCCATCTCAAACATAAATTTCACCAAAGCCTGATCACATACAATGTAGACATTCTACATCAACACTGGCAGTGACACACATGCAGTTACAGTGGTGTGAAAAACTATTTGCCCCCTTCCTGATTTCTTATTCTTTTGCATGTTTGTCACACTTAAATGTTTCTGCTCATCAAAAACCGTTAACTATTAGTCAAGGATAACATAATTGAACACAAAATGCAGCTTTTAAATGATGGTTTTTATTATTTAGGGAGAAAAAAAATTCAAACCTACATGGCCCTGTGTGAAAAAGTGATTGCCCCCTTGTTAAAAAATAACTTAACTGTGGTTTATCACACCAGAGTTAAATTTCTGTAGTCACCCCCAGGCCTGATTACTGCCACACCTGTTTTAATCAAGAAATCACTTAAATAGGAGCTACCTGACACAGAGAAGTAGACCAAAAGCACCTCAAAAGCTAGACATCATGCCAAGATACAAAGAAATTCAGGAACAAATGAGAACAAACGTTGAAGACAAAAGTTGAACTTTTTGGAAGGTGCGTTTCCCGTTACATCTGGCATAAAAGTAACACTGCATTTCATTTCATAAAATATGGTGGTGGTAGTGTGATGGTCTGGGGTTGTTTTGCTGCTTCAGGATGTTGTGGCATGACCTTAAAAAGGCGGTTCATGCTAGAAAACCCTCAAATAAAGCTGAATTACAACAATTCTGCAAAGATAAGTGGGTCAAAATTCCTCCAGAGCGCTGTAAAAGACTCGTTGCAAGTTATCGCAAACGCTTGATTGCAGTTATTACTGCTAAGAGTGGCCCAACCAGTTATTAGGTTCAGGGTGCAATTACTTTTTCACACAGGGCCATGTAGGTTTGAATTTTTTTTCTCCCCAAATAATAAAAACCATCATTTAAAAACTGCATTTTGTGTTTACCTGTGTTATCTTTGACTAATAGTTAAATGTGTTTGATGATCAGAAACATTTTGTGTGACATGCAAAAGAATAAGAAATCAGGAAGGGGGCAAATAGTTTTTCACACAACTGTATCATAAAGTCAAACAACAATGTATCAATATATGAATGAATTGACTAGTTTCTTTTTGTGTGTGAAAGTCATCCTACACAGTAGCCCCCTCCCTCCACCTCTCACCTTCAATTGTTGTATGAGATAATCTGTATTTGTGGAAGTGTTTCCAGATTTTAATTATAAAGTCTTCATCAATGTTTTTCTCTCACTGTGTGACACATAGAGCTGGGCGAAGCTGCTTCAAAGGATAAAACAGGGAGATTCTGAATCGCTGCGGCACCAAGTAGGATCAGCTTCTTCTAGCTCTTCTGATGACCATAGGCACTTCTGGACATGTAGCTCTGAATTTCAGAACTCAGCGGCCCAGGATTTCAACTCCTCACAACACGGCATGTAACAATTCCTGCAACTATATCTAACCGTTTAATACCACTTAGGTAATGTGAACAGTGCTGTACGGCTAGTAACCCCGTACCGAGTAGCTGTGGAGAGAGAGATGAGGTTGTTAGAATGTCACAATGTATTTAAGAAGACACTGTCAGCACAAAATACATTAAAATCTAATAGATTAGTTTTACCAGATACGTACAGAAAGATTAATGAAGCAGTAATTCTATTTTTTTACAAAAACAACTGTTACCAATGCTGGAAATACTGTACACTTAACTGTGTGTGTGTGTGTGTGTGTGTGTGTGTGTGTGTGTGTGTTACAGATGAGTTTGAATCACGATACACTATGGGAGAGATGTTGAGGAAAGAAGGCTTTGACTCTGTCTATGCTGGAGTCCGTAAAGCAGATGGAAAAGAGGTGATAAATCTGTTATTGTAAAAATCACAATTAACGATTTACAGGATTTAAATATTTACTTTACTCAAATAAGTACAATACACACACCAGTAATGTTCATCTGATATATTTAGTAGCTCTGAAACTATTCAAAGTTCAATAACAGCATCTTAATTATTTGCTGGTGTGTTGCGCTTCTTACTCTGTCTGAACTTTTCAGCTGTGGATAATTAGAGTCTTTAGAAGTGAGGCCATGCTGTGGCACATTATACCCCTTATACAGTGACATTAATTCCACACAACCAATTATTAAACAGGAGCACATGAGACAAACAAATGATGAAAATGATCTCAGTCCCTAACGATACCTCCTGTGATTAATGTATGATTATGTGATTAGTGAATGTAATGTTACTTTGCTGAGACCTAAAATGTAACTAATCATTGTCCGTCTAAATAGGTCACCATTAAACATGCAGAGAAAAAACACTTTGATGAATTTCTCACCATCGTAAGTAAACTTCCATTACAATATCAACAATATTAGATGAGGACTCGTACATGCTAACTCATGCTAACCATGTGTGTGTAATTTAAGCCAGGAGAGACGCAGCGCCTGCCTCTGGAGGTGGCGCTAATGAAGATGGTGTCCAGGCCTCCTCGTTGTGAGAATGTGGTGGAGCTGCTGGAATGGTTCGAGACATCCAGGTTCTTCATCTTGGTGCTTGAGCGGCCCAACCAATGCATGGATCTTCATCTGTTCTGTAAACGTAATAACTTAAAGCGACTGTCTGAATCAGTAGCTCAGAAGGTCATATGGCAGGTGGTTCTGGCTGCTCACCACTGCCATGTTCGTGGAGTCTTTCACCGTGACATAAAGCCTGAGAATATTTTGATTAATCCTGACACGCTAGAGGTGAAACTGATGAACTTTGGCTGTGGTGCACTGCTAATGAATGAGCCCTACACTTCCTATGCAGGTCAGTTCATTATAGATATGTGATCCAGTCAAATATAGGATGCAGTAGAAAAACATATGATGGTTTCTATTTTTTTTTTTACTTAGGAATTCCCGCTTACTCTCCTCCGGAGTATGTTCTCCAGAGGGAATATTTTGGCGTTCCTGCTGCAGTCTGGAGCCTGGGTATTCTCATGTTTGAACTGGTCTGTGGCATGTGGCCTTTCACCAGCAAGGAGGACATAACTGATGGTCATTTGTGGTTTATTTCTCATCTGTCTTGTGGTAAGAAAATTTAAAAGCATCACTTTTTATGATTGATTTTTGTTTGTGAATTTTTGTCTTCTTTTCAACCTTTTATTGCTGTGTTATCACTCCTTACACAGCGTGCTGTGAGCTAATAACGTGGTGCCTGGACAAAGACAGTAAACGTCGACCAACCTTTGAACAAATCTTGAGCCACAGGTGGTTTAAAGAGAATGTTCAGGAGACAGTCAAGGTGAGACTGTTAGAATATAATAGGTCTAATTACACTGAAAGAACCGGGTCGGCGGGGCATTATTGATAGGCCCTCCTAATGATGTCATTTTAAAATTTGGATGGGCCTACATGTTTTTTGGTTTAAGCCAAGGGGAAGTGCAGACATCTTCTACCTTCTTTCCTTGGGGGTTTGAGAAGGCATCGGCTGATGTCGTATCCCAGGGACTGTGCTTTGCTCAGCCCATGAAAAAGCATTCGAAAAGTTTTAATATAATGTTGAATTAAATGGCTGAGCATGGGTTTGGCAGAGAACACATTCTGAACCTTGTCGAATAACTAGCACAGTTCCTGATGCTGATTGGGGATGTCCTTCAGATCACACCCACATAGCTCTAGAGAGACAATGTCAAGCACTGAGTAAGCAGTCACTAGTTCTTTCTACTTCTTTAATAGATTAAGGTGGTAAGTCATTTTGCACTTACCTGGCTGTTTGCAGACAGTAGGTCACTGCCTAACTCTTTTAGTATTTAGGGCCTACCAATTTTCCAGAAACTTACAGGTGGCACTGGGGAGCAGCAAAGGAAGTTTTTGCTGCTAATTCCTGGGCCATAACTTGTAGGGTTGGGCTAGTTGTACAGTACAAAAGATTGATCTAGTCTGGTCTCTTCCATATATTTGTGGACAAAAGGCTAGACTGTGTCACAACCCTGGCCAGTTTTGACTTATAATCCTGTAACTGTATCATCTGAACAGTTATATTGTTCAATAAGATTCCAGGTTTCAAATGAAAAGTAGTTACTAGCAGTTTATGTTCCCTGTGTCTTATATGGCCATCTGAAAAGCTGCTTCCATTGACAAAAGAAGGAGATGCTGAGTGGCTAAGAAAACTTGAGAGCCTGTGCCGTGAAATACGATTAGCTTCTTCCAGATGTTCTAATGACTCAGGTTTCAGTGATGTCTACCATTCACAAGGTTGGTTATAATCAACAGCAACTATTTTAAACATTTTACAATCACTTAGCATGGTTTGAACAGTGTTGCTTAGATAATAACAAGGGTGTTAAGTTGTCTGCAGGTTGTTAAGGTGTCACTGTGAGCACAAAATACAGTGATGAGTTTTACCAGATACAGTACATATAGAAACATTACAGAAAGCAGTAAATCCTACAGGAACAAACTGGTTATTACAACATTGCTGAAAATGAAAATAATTTGTGTATGTAATGTGTGTGTGTGTGTGTGTGTGTGTGTGTGTGAGCGTGTGCACGTGTGTCTGTGACTCCAGGGGAGTCCAGTGTTCCACATTGTGATAACAACTACAAATCAGAAGTTTTATCATTTCCTGGTCCTCTAATGAGGTAAGCAATTCTTCCTCCACTCACCCCTTTAGTATTCTAACAGATAAGATGGTTAAAGTGTGTGCAGTGATCCATATAAGTCAGCTGTTCCAACATCTGTTACAGTGCTAATATGCAGATGGACAAGCTGATGAGATTTATCCAGGAGAAATGTCAGGAGTGCCTGTGCCACCTGGATAATCCTGAGCAACAGTTTTGCTATTTCTTCTGGTCAATTATGAAACACACCTGTAATCAATATGGAGTAAGTGCTGGAGTTAATTTCTGTCTACCAACATTATTTTCCTGTTATACAAGCAGAAATGCTCCCTACCTAGTTAAGTCAGCTTGCTAGTCACTGTCTGGCTTTAAGCAGCCTCAAGTAGTCTTTAAATAGTCGGGGACGTGCATGAATAAATTAATCTGTGTATAATTAGATCATATTAACAGAGTGTAATGATGGGAAAATCTCCTTGCTTCTCTTCGCATCCTTCTACATAAAAATTAAGTGTTTCAGCCTCTATCTGTACTGTGTGTTGTTTGTCAGATTTACATTCACTAATGTGCTGCTTTCTGCTCCAGCTTGGATGTGTGGAAGACCAGGAAGAATGGTGTATTTATCTGGTCAATCTTTTACGCTCCAAGTCTCCAGCAGATGAACTTAGAGAAGAGATTATTAAAACGGGAGATAGTTTTGGTATGCATATGTGCAAACACAATTTTTCTAAAATGCTTCACCCTCACTGACTATCAGGAACACCTAAACATTTGGCCCATTCATGGAAATTATGCAATCAATCAATCATGTGTTAGCAGCAGTATAAGGTATAAAATAATGTACATACAGATCAAGAGCTTAGTTAGTGTTCACATCAAACCTCAAAATTCATAGAAATGTCAGTGATCGCAGGACGTGTAACCATGGCGATTGTTAGTGTTAATTTCAGGACTTAATAAAGATGATTGACAGACTGATTGGCTAAGTGCATCAACAAGCAGGCGTTCCTAATAAAGTGAGCTTGTTTATGAAAACTGATCTTCAAATGCATGTTTTTTTTTTTATCATCAGCCTCCAGAGGATGGATGTATGCAGCACATATTTGCTATGTGGAGGCACAAATAGAGCTTGGATCACGACAACACTTTGAACTGATTGGATATAAAAGGTACACTGTAAAAAAAAAAGGCTGCCTCAAGGCTTTACTCAACTTTTAGAGAAATTTCCTGGCCAAACTAAATATTTCACATTGCTATTTAGTTGACACAATGTGTACCCAGGTCAAAATCTAGATTTATTGGTATCAAATAGTATTTGTTGTGGGCTCAATTGATTATATTTCTCTAGGGTTGACTTAGCCCAACTTTTCATCTCCTGAAAAAGGGTATATTGTGTCCCATTGTAGCCCATTGAAGTAGTTGGTTCAAGTGATTGTTTTTCTATAAAAAACAAGTTGGCCTAACGACACCCCAACATGTAATTGCATCTCAGGGAAGGTAAATTGCTGGCTCAACTTGATTCTTTTATTTTATTCGGTCTGTGTCTCCAAAGTTGTCAAGAACACAGTGTTACCCGTTGTCTATTCCACTGTAAAAAGTTGGGCCAACAATACAATATTAATTAATTCTACATTTATCTAGTTGGAGTTTTTACATTGTGGTGTGGGTGTTCATCTGTGTGTAGGTGTCTGTGTTTGTGTTTATTTTTTTTATTCAACATGGTTTCCTCTTTGCACCAGTGAGTCAGACACGAAACCAGCCCTGAGAGAGGCGATTGAAAGAACTGAGGTCTATGAGTATCTGCTTTATCTGACCTCAGGGTTTAGCCAGCCACATTTCCAGGTTTGATTTTCTTTTTTTTTTCATGTCAATTTTAAGGGTCCATTATACAGAGAATTAATGGTTCTGTATTCATCTTAGATGTTTAAGGTATTTTATGCCTTTGAGCTAGTCGACAGGGGACTTCATAACCAGGCCCTTAATTACTGTGAGAGCATTGCTGGAACGCTCCTTAAATTTCCTCACCTCATCGATGGTCATGTGATACGAGCAGTTCAAATGGTAAATAAGAAAATCTCTTTGTAAAATAGCACCAAGGTTTTTTGATGTAAAATCTTTATTTAATCAGCTGTTTTCCTTTCCCATGTGTCATGTAGCTCTCTGAGAAACTACTACAATTGAAAACAAAATCAAACCAGGATCCAGAGTGGCTGAAAAATCTTCAGAGCCTGTGCCGCAAAATAAGATTTGCTTCTTTCAGCTCTTCTAATGGCAGGAAGCAGGCCAGGTCATGTAGGTCTAAGAGTCAGAACACAACTCTCAAGGATATCCACCCTTCAGAACAAAGTAGGTTACAAAGCACAGCAACTGTTACATACAGTAGGAAGGTGTGTACAGTGCCACTGTATGTAGTTAGTGAACTCATAACTTATACCTCCTAACAAATCGCTGTAAAAAGAGAGAGAAAGTGTGTGTGTGTGTGTGAGAGAGAGAGAGAGAGAGAGAGAGGTGAGGATGTTATGCTGCTTAAGAATACATTGTGATCACAAACATACATTGAAGTCTAATAGATGAGTTTTATCAAATACTGAAAACACAGGACACGTTATCATTTGAAATCGGGGAAAAAACGTTTGCTGTATGCACCATGTAGTGGTTTATTATAAACATAAAAGCCAGCATTGTGCTGTGTAATAACAAAATGTAACTACATAAAAACTTATTTGTAACAGATGAGTTTGAATCACGATACACTATGGGAAAGCGATTGGGGAAAGGAGGCTTCGGCTCCGTCTACGTGGGAGTCCGTAAGGCAGATGGTAAAGAGGTAATAAATCTGTTATTTAAAAATCACAACTAATGCTTTACAGGATTTAAATAATAATGAGTTTTACTGAGATCATGTTCTTTAAACATAACACGCAACAGCAATTGAGAATTCAGTTGTGGGACTGCAAACTGCTGGAAGTGAAAAACAGCGTCTGGCATGTTACAGCTTAAATTTATGAGCGGAAGTATAGTTTAGAACATGAGACAAATGAATTATGTAAAATATTTCACAGTCTCCAAAGTCACCTGCTGTGATTAATGTATGATTGTGTGATTAACGAATATCATGTAATGCTGCTTTGCTGAGCCCTAAAATGTAGCATCTGTCTAAATGTCCTAATTACACTAATTAGTAAAATAATGGTTTGTGTTTTTAAGAAATTCATTTTTGTCTCATCTGGACAGGTCGCCATTAAACGTGCAGAAAGAAATCACCATGATAAATACATCTCCATTGTAAGTTAACTTGTTGCCAAACTTGTGCTGAGTTTCTCATTGCTGCTAACATTATCATTACCCAAACAGTTCTTATGTCCCAGGCTCACATTTTATTACCTCTCATTATTCATTACAGTTTTTATGAATAATTGTAGAGAAAGACTGCTGATCTAGAGTCAGTACTTCATCACTGTTCCATTTCTGCTTACCACAGTTCAGATCTAGTCCCCGTTCTAGTCTTGCTAGCCCATGCTAACTAATGTGTGTAATTTAGCCAGGAGAGACGCAGAACCTGCCTCTGGAGGTAGCGCTCATGAAGATGGTGTCCAGGCCTCCTCGCTGTGAGAATGTGGTGCAGCTGCTGGAATGGTTCGAAACATCCAGGTCTTTCATCTTGGTGCTGGAGCTACCCAACCCCTGCATGGACCTCCATCGGTTCTGTAAACAAAACAACTTAAGGCGACTGGCTGAACCAGTGGCTCAGAAGGTCATTCGGCAGGTGGTTCAGGCTGCTCAGCACTGCCATGTCCGTGGAGTTTTTCACCGTGACATCAAGCCTGGGAATATTTTAATTAATCCTGACACGCTAGAGGTGAAGTTGATCGATTTTGGCTGTGGTGAATTGCTAAAGAACGAACCATACTCCGACTATTCAGGTCAGGTCACTATAGATCTGTGATACAGTCAAATACTTAATGCAGAGGAGAATCACGTTTTGTGTTGATTTCTCTTTTTTCATTCAGGCACTTGTTTTTACTGTCCTCCTGAGTGGCATCTGCACAAAAAGTATTCTGCTGCTCCTGCTGTGATCTGGAGTCTTGGGATTGTTCTGTTTGAACTGGTCTGTGGAAAGTTGCCTTTCAAAAGTAAGGAGAAGATTGTTGATGGGAATCTGCGGTTTGTTTCTGGACTGTCTCATGGTGAGAAAATGCATAAGCATTGCGTTTTAATTATGCATTTTCCTTTGCAAATTTTATTTCTTTTTTTTTTCCTTTCAATTTTTAATCTTTGGTTTTATCACTGTTCACACAGAGTGCTGCAGTCTGATAATGTGGTGCCTGAAACGACAGCCTGAATGTCGGCCAACATTTGAGGAAATCCTGAATCATAGGTGGCTTAAGTAGAATGCTCAGGACACAATCAAGGTAAAAAAAAAATAATAAAAAAAAAAATAATAATATATATATATATATATATATATATATATATATATATATATATATATAGCTAGTTTGTAGGTAGTCTAGGACAAAATTCTCTACTTGAATGCTTGAATTTAGATATGAATGTAAATTGATTCTGATTCCATTTTAACATTCACCTGTCTATTTTTTTTAGAACCCTCCTGCTGAATCTCATTTGATAATACCTTCATAACACTTAGATAACATGAAAATAATTATTTAAAACAAGAATGAAAAGTAATGTTCAATTACTAAATTAAATAATATATTGTAAAAACATTACTTTTGTAACTGCCTACTGCTATCACTCCTTACTGTCTCTTTACCACTTTTACACTGTACTGGCCCCTCTCTATAGCTCTCTTTTACTTTACTACCTTCATACATTTAGAATAACTTTGGGTCGTTCTGCAGGATGCTCTATAAAACTTGGGACAATCAGGGATGCATTGTAGCATTGTGGTGTGATCCAATGTGGGTATGTACAATGTACTGTATGGTGACAAACAACTATAAAAGGACCTTTTAGTGTGAATTACAATTTGTACAGTTCTTTAAGAGAATTTGCTACAAAATTTTTACTGAGCATCATGCAGAATCATTTGAAAACTCAAAATGTTTTTGTACTCAATAATAATGTCATAAAATGAAAAACTTTTGCACTGTACTGTTTATGCACAGTACATGTTTTCACATTAGCTTTAAAGTCCACAAAAACTCTTGCACCGCATTGTATTTGCCTAAATATAGGATCAAATAGACTGACAGAAATAAACTGTGCTCATGATGTGCAGGGTGTGAATTGGTTGTTGCACTAGATGGAGCCAGACACTGAGTAAATGTGTAAATGCTTTATATTTAGCACTTAGCGAAGAAATATGTAGTATGTGAATTTGTCCACAATATTGATACTTTTTGCATCTAATAGCAATTTCAAAAGCTTAACTAAACTTAAAAATTAAAAGAGGATAATGTGTTTATGACTTCGGGGAGTATCAACTTTAGGAATAAAAGAAAATTTCTTCAAAAGTGTCCTTTAGGGTACCCCAGTGGAATGTATAATGGGATACGGTGTCCTCTAGTGTGTCCTCACAATAGCAAAAAATGCTCTATTGGGATTAAATGTAATGAAATGCTCATTATAAAGTTTGCTGGTTACAGTATCCCTAGGTGCAAGAAAACATGATGTGTCCTCTAAGGTGCCCATGTATAAAAAAACATGAACTGAGTTCCCTCTGTGGTTTTACACACGTATGCTCTTTGCCACCGCACCACTAGGGCAACTTAAATGACCTGGTTGGTCTGATGGTGCATTATTGTATTGTATTTTACATTTTGCCTTTTAACTCATGAAGCAACTGACTGAGGAAGAATAAACTTTTTTGCCTTTTCATTCCCAAAAAATCTAGCTACACATACTGAGGAAGTCGTATTAAGTAAACCAGAGAAGCTATAATCGGATCTTCTAAAATAATAAAAAATAAAACAATCTTCAGCATAGTAACAGTCCACAGCAATGCCACATCGTGAAGCCCGCCACAATAGTTGTTTTATTTTCATTTTAATCATGAATTCAATTAAAAGATTCTCATCTGATGTCCCTTTAGAGTCAGGACCTCATTATTCCTTTCTAAATATACATGGTCCCCTTTGAAGTGCGGTAATTTAGTGTAAATGTTACAGTGTTTTTAACTCTCACTGGGCTTTAGAGGGAGCCGCTGTGATGTGATGTATTTAGCTGAGGTGTCCTGGGGAGAGGCCACTGGCTTTGAAACCTGTGATGATGCTGTCCTCCTCCTCCTCCTGACAGCTTTCCTGTAAACTATTTGTCACCAACAGTCAAGTCCTAAAGAGTGATGAATATGATCTGAAACAAACGTTAATTCTCTGATTATGTTAGAAAAAAAGGTTACACCCAGAGGAACAGGAACTTCCAGACTTAAATCTAAAGAGAAAATATAAGTATTGACCTAAAATATGCTATCCACCAGTAATTCTCATGTAATCTAAGAGAAAGAGAATTAAAAATTGTTATAATGTGCAAAGATTATAAAACTCTAAAAAGATCTGTAACTGCTGCAAAAACTTTTATTTCTGAATAAAATGGGCTGAATGCAGTTATTGTGACAACAGAATGCTTCATCTAAGTTTAATAATGTAAAGATTTACTTCACATGGTGCAGAAAACATTTCATACACCCAAAATGCATTATGTCTTGTCTGATTGACCACATTTGGGCTAACAGTAAGAAAGTATGTTCATTTAATTCATTTATACATAATTCTTTTTTGTCCCATCAGCAGATCTCTGGGGATTGACCTCACATCCTTCTGATAACCAAGTATAACTATACGACCTAAGTATAACGTATAGCCCCTAATGAGAGCAGACGAAAGGAGAATATTATCATTAATTTTAGAAAAGTCTGATTAACTGCAGAAGGAACAGTCTAAAGCAGGATGTTTGCGTGTTTCATTTAGGATTTCTAATGTAATTTATCTATATAATAAGATGTGATAAGGGACAATTTACGAAGGGTTTTGTGGGTTAGTGAGGCCGACGCTGCTTATAGCAGGGGTTCGTTAAGATCTCACGATTACAAAGTAGTTTTTCCGACTGCTAATCAAACAGATGCAAACAGAGTGTTTGCATTTTAGGGGCAACACATCTCTGCGTATTGTGTGTGTGTGTGTGTGTGTGTGTGTGTGTGGGAAGGAAGAGGCATAAGTAAACAACTGACGCTTTCTTAAAGTAAGCCATAGTGTGCTCTTACAAACAATCATACCAACGAATGGTCAATAATAAACAGATATTTTATTGTATCACAAAAATCATGCCAATTGTTGTTATTTAAAAAAAAATCTTTACTGTGAAATAGCTCTAACATGATGAACTGGAAATGTCAATGTCAGCAATATTTTTCAGGGGGAAAAAAAAGCAAGAGTATAAAAGTTTATGCTACCCTGGGTATAGGCTAGCTCTGAGACTTCCTTGGCCTTTGTGCGCACACGCTACACAACCTTGGGAGTCCAGACACTTGCAGTGCGGGGGCGTTGCTATTCTCGTTCCCATAGCGTTTTCACGCAGCTTCAAGTGTAGCTTTTGAAAGGGAATGTCTTGGGTTACTTGCCATACCCTCAGTGGGAATGAGATGATGCGCTACCATTGCCGCACTGCTTGCATGACTAGACGTCCTTTCAGACAAAATTGATCTAAGGAATGTTTCCGGTTCACTCCTATTCATAACCTGCAGGTGCGCTTCATCAGATGATATCACCTGGCCGAGGTTATATATGCCAAGATTTGGCGTGTTTGACACACACCTGCTTCACAACTGGCAACACAGAAAGATGTTCCCATAATGTTTTCACGCAGCATCTCATTCCCGCTTTTTCAGGGAACAGGGTTACAGCAAAGTAAAGTAACCCGACACGTACATCATGTCATCAAGGTAGTTCTCAGATAACTCTGTGGTTGTGGCCAGTGGTGGTTGCCAGTTGCCAGTGGTGGTCAGGACGCAGACTACAGTACAGAGGCCTGGTGGACAGTTTTGTGGAATAGTGTGGGAGAAACCACCTGGTCCTGAATTTAGCTAGGATAAAGGAAATTATTGTAGATCACAGGGCGTGGATGTAGTGTATAGTTTATCTCAAGAACAAGCTGGATTGTAAATGTAACATGGATGCTGTCTGCCGAAAGGAAAAGAGGAGACTCTACTTCATTAATCTGCAGCAAAATCTTTTATCCGTCTGTTGTTGCAAGTTGTGGTGGACTCCCCCTACTGGAAAAAAACCCAAAAAACCATCCCCTCTGTAAAAACCCCACCCCCTTCAAAATGCTGTGTGTTATGTAAAATTTGTCATGAAAATTAAATATTAAAACACTGTAAATATTATCATCTTTGAACTAATAATGGTTATTAGCCAATCAATATTGTAACACGCTGCTCATAAGCTCATGCAATTTGCGGCATTTTTCACGCTTTTCGCAATGGCTAAGAGAACAGTTCAAGCACAGCTTTTGAAGGGTCTGGACTGATAAACACACACACACACACACACACACACAAACATTATCACTCAGCTTAACTCAGCTACCTCAAAACATTAAGACGGGACTGATTCATCAACACAAGTGCAGACACGCTGACCTCCACTACCAAACTATCGTACACACTAATCTGTTAATGCTTCACTGTTTATCTCTTTTGCACAATATTCATTACTTTTTGCACTAATTCCTTAATTCTTGCTGCTGTGTTAAGGAATGTTTACTGTTTCTCCACTACCTTAACACCATATTATTCTGTTCTGTTATGTCGTGTTTGTCGCACTGTCACTTTGTTGTTGCTCTTGTTTGCACATTTGCACGTGCACTTTATGTTGTCTGTAAAACCTGTAGATAGTCTTCCTTAGCTAGTTAGTTTTTGTTAATTTATGTTCCTTAGCTAGTTAGTTTTTGTTAATTTATGTTCCTTAGCTAGTTAGTTTTTGTAGTTTTTGTTAATTTATGATGTTATTTATGTTAGGTCAATCTGTCCTGTCTTGTCTCTGCTAGCCAGCTAACTAGGCCTCTTAGTTAGCTAGTTTAGCTTCTCTGTTAATTTATGTTGTAAGTTTATGTTGCATGTAGCACCTTGGTCCTGAAGGAACGTTGTTTCGTTTTACTGTGTACTAACTGAATATGTTTAAAGTGACAATAAAGCCTACTTGAACTTAATATATTTCAAAAAGAAGAGAACTGAGGGTATGATACATAAACACAGGAGGTCTCAAAATGACTGACAGCTTTAATGATTATAAAGACGAGTTCTTTACCCAATTTGTTTAATTTAGCTTTACCTACGTGCTTGAGTACAAAAGGGTCAAAAATAGATTTTGAAATGCCATAATAGTAATTTAATGATTTGTGTGTGTGTGTGTGTGTGAGAGTGAGACTGGCGCGGAGTCATACAAAACTACAGTACTATTACATTAATTTATTTAATTTTTAATGTTTATGTAGATTTTTATTCTACTCTTATTATCCTCTCCAGAAGAAACCCATGGAATGATAGTTTTGACAATTGCATGTTTAACTGCATGTGTTTGGTTTTGATGGCTCCAAGTTGATTAAATTTTTATTTAAACCTTACATTTTGTTAATAAACCTGTTGTTAAGAATTTGACATATTTCACAATCATCTTGTATGGATAGTTGTAGATGCCCAAATAGGGTCATATACATTTTGTTTAGTACTTGTATCCCATCAATGCACTTTAATCCACAGATTTTTTACCTGATAGCACTAAGTGCATGCACATTTATTTTTTCATTTCTATACTGTACATTCATCAAATACAATGAAACCTTGGATTGCGAGTAACACGGTTTGCAAGTGTTCCGCAAGATAAGCAAAGATTTGTAATAAATTTTGATTTGGAAAATTAACAAATCTTGTACCAAGTCTACCGAGTATTATGTATCACGCATGCGCTTCTTGTTTTGTCGCCAAGCGCCACATGATCACAACTGAGCAAGTGGTTTTTCTCTCTCTTTCGCTGCGGAATTGTGGGTAATCGTCTCCCCTGCTGGGTCTTAGTGCACGTCTCTTACTGGTATAATCAACATCCGTGCACGTAAAAATATGTAAAACATATTTTACTTTGTGCAGGCAAGTGCAGGTAATTTTTTTTTATTTTTACCTTACAGCTGTGATTCTGTTAGTGTGTCGCTCAATCAAGTGTCATTAAAGAGATTTCTTGTTTATTTTTCAGATAAAACAGTGTTTCCGTTGTGTGCGTGCATGTGTGAAGAGAGTGGAAGAAAGGTAACTGTGTAAGATGAGAAGGGGGAGAGTTAATTTATTTTATTTTTACTTTATATTTTTATGTTATTTATTTTTATTTACAGTGGTGTGAAAAACTATTTGCCCCTTCCTGATTTCTTATTCTTTTGCATTTTTGTCACACAAAATGTTTTTGATCATCAAACACATTTAACTATTAGTCAAAGATAACACAAGTAAACACAAAATGCAGTTTTTAAATGATGGTTTTTATTATTTAGGGAGAAAAAAAATCCAAACCTACATGACCCTGTGTAAAAAAAATAATTGCCCCCTGAACCTAATAACTGGTTGGGCCACCCTTAGCAGCAATAACTGCAATCAAGCGTTTGCGATAACTTGCAATTTTGGCCCACTCATCTTTGCAGAATTGTTGTAATTCAGCTTTATTTGGGGGTTTTCTAGCATCTCAATAGGATTCAGGACTTTGACTAGGCCACTCCAAAGTCTTCATTTTTTTTTTCTTCAGCCATTCAGAGGTGCATTTGCTGGTGTGTTTTGGGTCATTGTTCTGCTGCAGCACCCAAGATCGCTTCAGCTTGAGTTGACAAACAGATGGCCGGACATTCTCCTTCAGGATTTTTTGGTAGACAGTAGAATTCATGGTTCCATCTATCACAGCAAGCCTTCCAGGTCCTGAAGCAGCAAAACAACCCCAGACCATCACACTACCACCACCATATTTTACTGTTGGTATGATGATCTTTTTCTGAAATGCTGTGTTACTTTTACGTCAGATGTAACGGGACACGCACCTTCCAAAAAGTTCAACTTTTGTCTCGTCGGTTCACAAGGTATTTTCCCAAAAGTCTTGGCAATCATTGAGATGTTTTTTAGCAGAATTGAGACGAGTCTTAATGTTCTTTTTGCTTAAAAGTGGTTTGCGCCTTGGAAATCTGCCATGCAGGCCGTTTTTGCCCAGTCTCTTTCTTATAGTGGAGTCGTAAACACTGACCTTAATTGAGGCAAGTGAGGCCTGCAGTTCTTTAGATGTTGCCCTGGGGTCTTTTGTGGCCTCTCGGATGAGTTGTCTCTGCGCTCTTGGGGTAATTTTGGTCGTCCGGCCACTCCTGGGAAGCTTCACCACTGTTTCATGTTTTAGCCATTTGTGGATAATGGCTCTCACTGTGGTTCGCTGGAGTCCCAAACCTTTAGAAATGGCTTTATAACCTTTACCAGACTGATAGATCTCAATTACTTTTGTTCTCGTTTGTTCCTCAATTTCTTTGGATCTTGGCATGATGTCTAGCTTTTGAGGTGCTTTTGGTCTACTTCTCTGTGTCAGGTAGCTCCTATTCAAGTGATTTCTTGATTGAAACAGGTGTGGCAGTAATCAGGCCTGGGGGTGATTACAGAAATTGAACTCAGGTGTGATAAACCACAGTTAAGTTATTTTTTAACAAGGGGGGCAATCACTTTTTCACACAGGGCCATGTAGGTTTGGATTTTTTTTCTCCCTAAATAATAAAAACCATCATTTAAAAACTGCATTTTGTGTTCAATTATGTTATCTTTGACTAATAGTTAACGGTTTTTGATGAGCAGAAACATTTAAGTGTGACAAACATGCAAAAGAATAAGAAATCAGGAAGGGGGCAAATAGTTTTTCACACCATTGTATTTATTTTTTGGGGCTGTGGAACAAATAATTTGGGTTTTCATTATTTTTAATGGGAAGATTTGGTTTACAAGTGTTTTGGAATACGAGCCCGCTTCCGGGATGAATTATGCTCATAATCCAAGGTTCCACTGTACATAGGAAGAGTATCATTTATTATTATGCAACGTATTACCAGATTGATGCACCGTAATCTGTAGGTTTTAGATTCCCACCTGACTGCACTATTGTAAACTGTGTTTCATATGTTTTTGGTCTTCTTCTATCTCTTTTTTTAAAATACATTGTAACTCTCTTTTTTCATAAAATTTATTTTATTTTAATGTATTTTGTTCTGTACCCTGTTTTTTTTATATTTTCCTGTGTAATCCATGAACTGGCTACATTTTTAATTTTAGATGAATAATCTTATCCATCCATCCATATACAAGCATAATTTTTAATCTGATTTTTACTTGCAGTGTAAGATGTTTGTTCTCTAATTTGTTATAAGTGCTTGCAGTAAAAACACACAGAATTAACTTTTAAATTAAATTAAAGTTTTTTTCAGATTGCACTTTATTTAACTGTATTTATTTCCGGGGAAAAAATTGGTGGTATGTGGTAAAAAAATTAGGTTAATGTTAGCTTGTCTTATTTAGCTGGATAATTTTATTGCTGAACAGAGGTGTGGCATTAAATTACCAGACATTAGGCCTGTGCACTAAACTACTAAATAGTTCTCTTATTAGATCCTAAATCCACACATAAATCTGACCCTGAACTAAACTACTAAAGAGTCCGCTCTAATAGATACCAAATCCATGGCTAAATCTCACCCTGCTTATTGCTGTGACATGGAAGTCTCAGTGTGTCAGTGTGTATGTCTACAGATCTAACTTTTACCTTAACCTTGTGTAGTCATTTTATTGACCGAAGGCACATAACATTAGGTTATTATCATTAGCTTATCTGCTTACTAACATGTTAGCCATTCTTGAGTTGGTAACATTAGTGTAAAGTTATACTCTGTTTTCATTTGACTTACTAACGGAAAAACCTGGAGGTGGTCACAATTTGAATAACCTACGAATGAAAGTGATTCCTGCAAACTGGAAAGCATCAGAAATACTACAGCTCTGCACACTGCAATCACTAATTGAACGAAGCTAACGACGCACGTTAATGTCAGCTGTGTGAAGCTGCTTTATGCAGGGATGGTTGAAGTATTAGCATTGTGCATTCAGTGTTTATCTGTAATTCGCAGCTGTTTTTATAAAAAGAGAGAGTTCTGTGAGTCTGTTATCTGAAATATGTAAATCTCCAGATTTATAATGCTCTGATAGTCCTGTAGCCTTTTGTTATTCTTTTAACACTGCAATTGCATGAGTTAAAAACTAAGTACAGTCATAGTGAAACCAATTTGTTTGTACTGCACTGTAACGGGTTATCAAAACACAAGTCACAAGTCAATCAGTGAAATTGTCATTTAAATTGGGAATATTTGAATTAAAAATGTGGCCTAACAGTATGTAATATAATTGTTATTGTATTACTAGATGCAGAACAAATTTTACATTTTGTCATGAAAGTTAGTTTGCATGAACAAAATTAAACAAAAAGGTTTTTGTCAACTAAAGATAAACTAAAACTAACAATTATTAAAAGTCTAAAATAAGAGTAAAACTAATGTTAGAAAAAAATCTAGTTTAGTCTTTAGTCTAAAACTAAATTAAAATAAGCAGACAAAATTGGTACTGCATGGGAGAGACAATTTTACGATGGAGGTTAACCTATGGTAGGTCGTCGCCCTGGTGATTCTTTATCATATTGCTTGCATTTACCTCTTTAGATAAATCATAATGTTTGAAAATGAATCATGCCTACAACTGGAAAACATCGTTGTTAATGCACTGATGTTGCATAAAGATATATAAAAAAAATACAGGAGTTGGCCGTACATTAATTCAACTAAACTATGACATTTTTATCAGCTTTCTTAGTGCTCTGTGTCTCACGGAAAATGTTTGGTCAAAACGAGGGAGTTTCAAGGATTTAAACATCTTACTGACTGTCTATCCTGCAAATAATTTAAAATATATATATTTTTAAAAAGACTGTCAAATAATTTTAAACCACAATATAAAAGTGAACTTATTTTTCAGTATTCACTTTAGTATCTTTTAGACTGAAAGTCGTGAGATTCATGGACATGAAGGATTATGCAGCAAGACCGCTAGCAGCAGGAGATGAACCACAGTCAAGCTGCACCAGATGACGATAAGACACCACTGACGTCTCATTGATTCAGCTGCCTGCTTGTGCGTCACACACTCACTGGGAGAAACTCTCTGCTCTCACTTCTTCCACACGGGGGGTATAGCTTAACAAATCTTTGCTCATGCCAGCTAATTAAATGTACTGATCTTAGATAATTAGAAGAGGAGTCTTAAAACCTGTGCTTGGCCCAGTCAAGAAAGTGTCAAACCTTCTCTGTCCTGAAGCATTGACACCAGAGACACCAAGATGGAAATGTTCTACGTTATAAAAGTATGTGAATTCTGTACCCTGAAATTTTTCTGGAATAAAAGCATATGGGAAAGCTTATACGTTTCTTGTGAATGAAATTCTTGCCCTTGTCAATTAGTAACAGCGAAGTGCAATCAAGTCAAGGTGAATTTTAAATTTAAATATCCAAGGGCAAATTAAAATGAAGTGAAACAGTTATGAAGAGGTGTCAATCAAAGTGTTGGAACTTCACTTTAAAATATAATTGAAAAAGTTTGCTTCTATTAATATCTTAGTGTGGCATTGCCGAAGGGCGTTCGGTGTGTCTCTGACTCAGAAACGAAATAAAATTACGAATAAATTACATTATTGGATGTTATATTGTCATTTTGTTTTTTGTTTAAGCTTCGTCCAAAAATTATTTATGAGCATTATCAGTGGCACCCATAAAGTCTTTGCTAACTAAAGACAAACATTTTTCCTATTTTGTAGCTTGAAAGTGTGAAAGTTAAAACAATATCGTTTATCAAAGGCAGAATTTGAACAAGCATGCATAATTACTGTAACAATATGTAAAATAAACTTGAGAATATTCTAAAATGGTTTTTTTTTTATATACTCTTGTATTTGTGTCCATAAGACTAAGAGACAGGACGAAAAAACTGATATCAATTTTAGTGACACTTTGATCCCAAGCAAGGATTTTATAGTAAGACACAGCAGAAAAAGATTATTAATCAAGGCTGAATGCAGTTGCAGTTGAAGTGCAGTTGTGACTCATTTCTGCTCATTGCACATCATTGAATAACTGCTTGTGTGGAAATTGTGTGCACTGGTGTGCTTGGCAGCATGCAATCAAGTCATATGAAAGAAGCATTTTCAGCACACCTGCATTCTTAAAAATTATAGACATTTGTACATTGGAATTCAGGAATCTTTATATATACATATGTTACAGGTGCTCCGTAATAAATTAGAAAACTTTATTCAGTAATTCAATTAAAAAAGTGAAACTCATATATTATACAGCTTCATTACACACAAATTAATAAATTTTAAATGTTTATTTCTTTTAATTTGAATAATCATGGCTTAATGCTAATGAAAACCCAATATTCAGTATCTCAGAAAATTTTTATATTGTTCAATAATGAAGGCTAAACAGTCATGGGGAAGACTACTGGCTTGACAGTTGTCCAGAAGACAATCATTGACACTCTGGAGAGTAAGACACAAAAGGTCATTGCTAAAGAAGCTGTGCTTTATCCAAGCGCATTAATGGAAAGTTGAATGGAAGAAAAAGAATGTAGTAGAAAAAACTGCAACATGGATAACCCTGAGGATTGTGAAGCAAAGCCCATACAAGAACTTAGGAAAGATTTACAAACGTATCCAGGATATGGGCTGTGGCATTCTTTGTGTCAAGCCACTTTTGAACCAGAGACATTGTCAGAGGCGTGTTACCTGGGCTAAGGACAAAAAAGACTGGATTGTTCTTTAGTGGGCCAAAGTTCTCTTTCCAGATGAAAGGGAATTTTGCCCTTTTGAAAATCATTTGGAAGTTCCAGAGTCTGGAGGAAGAAAGAATCCAAGTTTCTTGAGGTCCAGTGTAAAGTTTGCACAGTCAGTGGTCATTCGGGGAGCCATGTCATTTCCTGGTGTTGGTCCACTGTGTTGTATCAGGTGTAAGGTCATCACCAGTGTTGGGGGACGTTATTTTTTAAAGTAATTAATTAAATTACAAAATTACTGTCTTTAAAAAGTAATTAGTTACATTACAGCGTTACCTTCTGATAAAAGTAACTAGTTCTAATACTTTTCCATTGCAGAAAAATGAAAACTTCTTTGTGATTCCTCATGCATGTTGTTTTATTCAAGACCTTAATAAATATTCTATCATCATCACTCAGCATCATCACTCAGCGAAATTTGGCCCACAATCTGTTAACTAATAATACCCCTTTGGTTTTTTGTTTTGGTGCTGTGTTTAGGTTTCCATCTTTCCACGTGTCGGTCCTCACATAGTCAAACCGCATTGGTATTACAGCAGATATAACAGAGGGGGGCGGGATATCGAGGGCGGGTCTTGTAGAATGACTTTCACACACACACACACACACACTAACGGATTGGGAATCACTGCTGTCTGGCTCATGGATTACATAAATTGTCTAAATAACCTAAACCTTTATTTTAGGTTAAACTTACCCTTTATTTCAATTTTCATATTTATTTCCTACTCCTATTCCTATTCTTTTATTCTTAGGTCACGAGCAGTTGTTCAAGCATTTCACTGCATATTGTACAGTGTATGACTGTGTATGTGACAAATAAAATTTGAATTTTAAAAAATTTGAATTTGAATAACGAATTACATTTTTGAAACAATAACTAAATAATTGAGTACTTTAATGGCGGACCTAACACGTTAGATTACTTGTTACATCAAAAAAGTAATCCAAGTACTCTAATGTGTTACCAGGGATGCTGATTTCATTTCCAGCAGGATTTTGCACCTGCCCATATTGCCAAAAGTACTAATTCCTGGTTTTAAGGACCATGGTATCCCTGTGCTTGATTGGCCAGCAGACTCACCCGACCTTAACCCCATGGAGAAGCTAAGGCATATTGTGACGGGGAAGATGCGAGACTTAACAACGCAGAAGAGCTGAAGTCCGCTATCAGAGAAACCTGGGCCTCCAATAACGAACTGGACTCCATATTAACTTAAACAGGTCTCCTGTTATACTGAACTTCCAGCCTCCTAACACACAGTATGACTGCAGATCAATCCCTGCTATCCGTTTTCCTCCAAATGAGGACGGGTTCCCTGTTGAGTCTGGTTCCTCTCCAAGGTTTCTTACTATTGCCATCTGAGGGAGTTTTTCCTTGCCATTGTCGCCATCATTCTTGCCTTGCTCATCAAGTACAATCTTATCATTTTGATTTATACATATTCACATTTCATACAAACTCCCATTATTTATTTTGATTCTGATGAATACTTTTGAGACAATGACAATTGTTAAAATTGCTATACGAATAACATTTAATTGCATATATAGTATATACACAAAGAGGAAAATAAATTTTTTCCTTTTTTTTTTTTTGGTAAAACCCAGTCTGTGAGATGAAAATTCTAACCCTTAACTCAATACTCCTCGCAGGTCTGTTGTAAAACGTTTTATTGATTAACATGGCAGTGTATGGAATTGTAGTTCTTGTGTTATTTACCTCATTTGCTGTAAAATGGGTTTTACAAGAAGGTGGTGATATATTGATTATGGTAATGTTTTGACAAGAACATAATAAGATCAGTCATCTGAGCCACAACCATACAGCTATTATATAACATTAACATTTTAACAAGGATAGTAGCTAAATAAACTCATGTATGCTTATTCATTAATAAGGACACAAATCACATTCTATGCGCAGCTTAGATAGAATGTCTGTTTATTTTAATGTTAATATTATTTTCATGTTATTATTTTTATATATTATTTTTATGTTTTTATTATGGTGTCAGGTAGTGTTTTAGATAATAAGACAAGGATGTTAGCTAAAAAAAATCTTAATCTGTATATGTGGTCTGTAAAAGGTGAGAGAGAATGCTAAGTGGAAACGGATTCACTCATGCCGTGAATATCACCAATTAGAATTTGTGTTTGATAATTTAGTAATGATAATGCAAAACAATTTCCCTGTTACACAGTCAGGTTAGAACACATGTTTATTTTTAATGTGCATCAAAACTGGGATGTTTTAGAACAGTTCTAGAATTGGGCCTATTTGATTGAACCAGATTTGTGATTCTTAGATTTGTGATGTCAGCATGGCTGTTTTTGTTTGTTAAGAATTCCAGCTGTGGGGTAATCTACAGTACAGTGGCTAGTACTAGTACCAAAAATTGTCCATGAAATGACCACCAGTGAGCTAGCGACAAGTCATGGCCACCCAAGGCTCACTGATGCATGTGGGAAGTGAAAGGTAGTTCATCTGGTCTGATCCCACAGAAAAGCTTCTATAGCACAAACTGTTGAAAAAGTAAATTCTGGTTCTGAGAACAGTGGCCTCTTTCAGTAGTATAATGCGCCCTAGCGCACTGCAAATATTGTTCAATCCGAGTATGAGTTTGAATTTATGACTTGACTCCACAAAATCCCAATCCAATTAAGCATCTGTCGAATGTGCTGAACTAACAAGTCTGATCCATGGAGCCCCACCTCGCAACTTACATGACCCTACTGTTAATGTCTTGGTGCCAGAAGCACACCTTCAGAGGTGTCTGTAGGGGCAGAGCTGTTTTGGTGGAACAAGAGGGACCTAGGAAGATGGTTTTAATGGTTTGGCTGATCGGTGTTTAAGCTTATTTTGTTAATAAATTAAAGGTGAAGAATGCCACTTCAAAACGATGTGATTTATGATGTTAAACAGCACTTTAATAGAGATGATGACATCGCTGATGGACTCAGTATGAGATGTCATGGTAACTCGTGACCTGGTCATGTGTAAGTGGTAATGTGCAGGCGGTAATAACCTTATTTTTCATCTTATGATGTTTACTGTGTGGTAAAAAAAAGAATTTGAATGAAAACAAATAATCAATCCATGCACTCCACACACAGCTCACAGGTTGGAGTAAAAGGTGTTATTGATTAATATGGCAGTGCATGGAATAGCAGTTCTCGTGCTATTTAGCACATCTGCTATAAAATATTTTACAAGGAAAGTAGTGATTTATTGATTATGGGGTGAGGTAATGTATTATATTTGTTGATTATGGGGTGAGGTAATGTATGAGACAAGAACAGAGTTAAAGGCGTCCTCTGAGCCATAATCATAGAAGCTATCACATAACAATAAAAAATTGACATGGACATTACCTAAATAAAATCATGATACAATATATATGCTAGCTCAGTAATGAAGACCCAAATCAAATTCACAGCTACGCGCCTTGGATAGATGTCTATGTTTGGAATGGTGTCTTTGGAAACTAATTGGCTTTATTTATTTATTTATTCATTTATTTATTGAGAAATGTTTAATGGGTGATGAATGATACTTCAGTATGGTGTAAAATGATACTTTCAACAAAGATCATGACATTGCTGTAGGACTGGATGTGAGCTGTTATGCCTCCTTATGACCTGGTGATGTGTAAGTGGTAATTTGCAAATTGTAATAACGTTGTTCCTTACCTTTTTACACTCAGTGTAAAAAATGGGGGGAAATCGTGTCTAGTTTGGTGTGTCAAAGCATGTAAAGTTCATTCTTTGTCACAGCAAACTAATTACTTTTTATAACTTCTGTACTGAATGGCTGCTGGTTCTGTTGTAATCAAACTTATATGCAACATTTTGGACTGAAATCACAACACAGCAACAACAGCAGACTTTTAACAAGTAGCTTTATTCATAAACCTACAATCAACCCTGTGTCTGCATATTAACTAATGTAAAGCCAATACTGCTATGAAACTATTTAAAAGAAGGTAAAAAATAATTTTATAATGGTGGTTTTATAACAATAGTTGAGAAGTTGAAATATACAATGAGTATATACAGCAAGTAGGAACTTTTGAGTGATTTACTTGTGACGTTGGACTGGCGGGCACCTCCACAGATGATGTGAGGGTCGGTGTGGAGAGCTGCATGCTGTGCGGTGAATTACGTTAGGTGGAGTGGTGTGTATCAACCACTTGTTTGAAATCAGACCTGCTGCACATGCTGATTTGAAAACAATTATGTAATCTTTATTATACACACCTTTACTGTCACTCTGAAAATGAATTTACATTTATCACATGGCATGCTTTTATTATTAATTTTGGGTAAATTTCCAATGCCTCTTTGTTTTGGACACCCAAAGTGATTTATTCCTCTAACATTATGACAATTTACCAACTGTCTTAATTAAAGAACAACTTTCTCACCATGCTCACTTGTTCATTTCTCTTTCTCTTAAAGTTAATAAGACTTCATCTATAACTACATGTAATTTGTACATATGTTTATGCTCAGCCATTGTAAAAGAGCTGTTACCATGAAAACAATAGGGATTATTTCTTCTACTACCCATCATATTTCTAGGCCGAGAGTTTTAAACTTTTTAACAAAGAATATAAATTAAATTAAATATAGTTTCACTAACAAATTTGATTGTCGTCATAGTTTAGACACACGTAGTGTCCATGATGACTCTTCACTTTTTTCTTTAAAACCTCACCTTCAACATTCTTTTTTAACGTATGTATAATTTATTCTTTTTTCCATTTCTGTCCTGATACAAAAACAAACCGAGAGTTTTGCAATTCAGTCTCTCCAAGCTCCCGTGATATAAAAATACCTGTTTCCTTTAAGAGATGTGTGAGTTGCCATAGAAACTCTGAATGGACTCTTTAAGACTAAATCTTGTACAATAGTCCAAGTTAACATTAACTGAAAAGCTTTAAATAAATAAGCTCTGAGTGCTCGTCACAGATGCAACAGTCAGGAATAATAATAACCGTGACGTTTTTTTTTTATTATTTATTTACAAAAATAACACTAAATCTATACGTCAATCTGAACCCCACTGTGCCTCCTGTGGAGAATTTCTGCTCTTTATTTGGTATTATAGTCCCTAATTTGCTACTCATTAAAAACTGCATAATCAAATCACAGATAATTACTGACAACAGGCGTATTTGCATACACATTGCTTTTCTGACTTATTGTGTCACAATGATAAAAACTTGTTAATGTTATCAACATTAAAATAAAAAATATTTGGAATTATTTATTGAATAATAAATGATTTTATGGTCATCCACTTTAGTTGTCTTTTATGGTCTTCCAGCACTTTTGCTGTTGCTGAGTTGATATATATATATATATATATATATATATATATATATATATATACAGTATATATATATATATATATAAATATATATATACAGTATATATCTATATATCTATATATATATAAAAATATATATATATATATATATATATATATATATATATATATATATATATATCTTTACAGATCAAGAGCAGCAGATACATCTCAACATTACCTGTCAAAAGAGATTGTATTGCATATTTTGGATGCTTTCAGCATTAAGAAGATATAAAAATCAGGAACAACCATATATATATTAATACGTTTTTATTATTGATGATGACATCTATACTCATCTTCTATACCGCTTTAGAGCCTATCCTAGGAGGCTTAGGGCACAAGGCAGGGTACACCCTAGACAGGGCGCCAATCCATCGCAGGGCACACACACATAACGGGCGATTTGGGAACATCAATTTACCTTACCTACATGTCTTTGGAATGTGGGAGGAAACCAACCAAGCAAGGGAAAACATGCAAACTCCATGCACATCGAACCCAGACCCTGGAGGTGCAAGGCGACAGTGCTAACCACACAGTGGAACCAGTGCTATATACACAGTGGAACCTTGGATTACAAGCATAATTCATTCTGAAAGTGGGCTCCTATTTTAAAACACTCGTTTTCCCATAAGAAAATAAAGGAAACCCAAATGATTCGTTCCACAGCCCCAAAAAATAAATACATAAAAATAATTAACACAAAATATAAAGTAAAAAAAAAAAAATGTGTGTGTGTGTGGCAAGGTGTCCAATGATGCGCACACACACAGACACAAAGTCCAGGCTGATACACAGAGAGAAATTGGATTTTTAACCTCTCTAATGAGACTTGCTTTTGCTTTACATGAGCGCTGTATACACATGCATACAGATACAAAATAAAATATGTTTTACACACACACGTGTCACAGTGTTATAGTAAACAGTACACGCGTGCATGGATGTTGATTATACCAGTACAGGATGTGCACTAAGTCCCAGCAGGGGAGACGATTACCCACAATTCCGCAGCACAAGAGAGAGAAAAAACATTAGATCATGTGAAGCTCAGCGTCATGCTTAACCAAGACTTGTTCATTTTTCAAGTCAAAATTTATTTAAAAACTTGTCTTGCGGAACACTCGCAAACTGGCAAAAAAAAAAAAAACGCCTCAATGTTAAAAAGTTTAGTAAAAAGCTTTTTAAAGTGTACCCACCTTTTAGATTATTTTAGAGATTTTACATTGTTGTTCACGTGTACCTAATTCAAAATCCTAAGTTGACTTAAAATTCAAATATCTAAGTTAGCTTAAGTACTATTGGTTGTGGCTCAATTGATTTTATTTCTCTAGGGTTGATTTAACAAAGAAGTAAGCTGTTTCCAATTTCTGCCAATTGATGTACAGTAGTTGATTCAAATGTTTGTTTTTCTATAAAAATAAGTTAACTTAACAATACTCCAACAATTAAAACACAAACATTAAAAAAAAACTTTATTGTTTCAAAACTAGTCAAAGTTAAAATAGTGATCTGCATAAAACAAGAAAATACAAGTTTTTTTTTATTTTGCTTAAAGGTCAATAAAATACCCAGATAAAACCAGTACTTATCAGTATGTTACTGATTCTTTTATATTACAATATCATAACCATTTTTAAAAACTAGCAATGATGAGTTTTTTTTCTGTCAGACACACAAAAAAAGTCTATAAGAACTATTTAGCATGAGACTCTGAGGGGAGCCGGTCTCTCCAAGTCCAATAGAAATGCTTTGGATGACTTCAAAGGTGTACTGTATGTTCGGTCCTTTTGGAATTCAATGTTTAGACCACAGACCTGACCAAACATCACTCCTAAAGCTGTTGCGTAGTCATCCAGACCCTCAGGAACTACTACACCTAATTTATAACACATTCATAGCAACTTCAACAGAATGTTCAGGCTGCTCCAGTAGCTTCAAACCATCGTCACTCCACATCTAGTTATAATAAAAAAATAAAGATATTAATAAGGCTATACACCACCAGAGTGTGAGAGTGTGAAACTGTGTTTCTGGAATTATAATCATGGGTTAAAGCTACATATTGCTTCATATTTAAAAGGTTTTGATATTTTCAAGGTTTTACTTTTTCATTCTCGGGAGTAACTGTGTGGAGTTATGTTTTAAAATAACTGGGTATCTAATCAATCCGCTTTTTATACAGGTAACTTAACTGATATAACACTTGTAGATGAGCATTAGTGACTCTAAACCCAAACTAACACAAACATTTTTACATCCCTCAAATTACTGAGTACCGAAGCGCCACTACTCCTTAATGTTAAATCATTTTTTTCCTTAACTTTTGTTAGCTGAGTGCTTGTGCGGCCGGTTTGTGCTGGGGTGGAGCAGGACGCTGTTGTTGGGAAAAGTCAGGGCAAAGTGGGGGAAAAATAGATACGGTTATGAACATTTAGCTCGCTAACTCCTGTACATTAGCTAAGCTTACCTCAGTAATGTCAGGGTGCCTCAGTATAACGATATATATAACGAAACACACCAGCTTCACATATATACTGTAACGTTATCATGTGATTGCATCTCAATAATGCTAAATTGTTGGCTCAAGGTGAGTTTTTTTTATGTATTCAGTCTGTGTCTCTAAAGTTTTCAAAAACAAAATGTTTTCAAGAACACAAAAATCTAGTTGGATATCTAGTTTTTACAGTGTGGTGCGCTGGGTGTTCTGTGCATTTCAGTCATTTCCATCAAAAGTGTTGGCTTTTCTGTGTAATCTGACCGGGCGGTCTGCCCCTTGGTCACTGTGCGCATAAACGAGCCTTGAGTGGCCATAATCCAGTCAATATAATTGATAATCAATATTAATATGTTAATTTTATGGGTGATAATGAGTATATATATACTGGATGTTACATAATTGTCAAAAGCATGACATAACCATGTCAGTTAATCTAAATTAACCCTGTCAGAAAATTGATACAACCCTGTCATTGATCTGACATAACCCTGTCAAAACCATAGCAGATGTTATACCATGTGACAGGTTGTGACAGTGCTTCTTACCCTCCTTTCGCTTGAATTAGAGATCACATTGTGTTCTGTGTGTGTATCATCATCATCTTCATCACCATAATCATCAGCCCCATCTGTGTGTTGTAAAGGTGTAATCATACTCTAAGTGTGTTCTCCATGTTCCCTTCCCTCTCAATAAAATCAAATCCTCATTTTGACCCTTTTTCAGTGTTTGTCTGTGTTTCCGTCAGTATTATGATAATAGCTATACTCACAATTACTTTCTCTAAACTGTGTTCTGAGCCCCAGTTACGCTTCTTGAATGTTCCCCAATAAAAACCCTTGGCGCGTACATCCTGGCGCATCTGCCTCCCTGTCAGCGTGCCGTGTGGTTTTCCATCAACATCTGCCTGATATTTGAAGCTAATGATAATGCTACTACTTTTCACAGCTTTGTGATGCTGTAATTGTGACAGTGAAAGTGCAATTACGGTTGCATTTAGGTGTTTGTCTTCTCCCTGATCGTAGCAGAACGGGCTTCCTGTGCAAAATGAGCTGGAAAACACTCGGTGCTCAGTGCATGGAAGAGATAAGCGGCTTATCTCTTCCTGCAGGTGCTCAGCTTTGCCCATCCAATCAAGGAATTTCACGAGGAATCCAGTGACTCTCTAGCTTTGAAAGTTTGTACAAAATAACTGGGTTTTATACATCATTGTAAACATTGTTGGTTGCAGAAGGATGTGCTTTATTTTATATATTTATTTTAAAAAAGAAAGAACAGAAAAGAAAAAAGAAAAAGTGACTTTTTTTATTCAAAAGCAGATTTAATTACATGCTTTTCATCAGCATTTTCAAAACTAATGAATTCAGAGTTTTAACTTTCTTTCTTTTCTGTACTTTTCTTCTTTTTTGTTTTTTCCTTTTTACCCCAGTTTTCTGCCAAGGCTTTTTATCTAAATTTCAAGTTCTTTCTTTATGTTTTTGTTCTTTTCTTCATTATTTGTTCACTTACTTTCTTTTTTTTTTCTGATATTTCTATCTTTATTTTTATTCTTTTGTTTGTATCTTTTTTTGACTGTTTTAACATTTAGAATTCCGTTCTTTCGTCCTTTCATTTTTTTCCCACACTTTTCGAGCTTGTCCCTCTGTTGAGGTCTTAAGTATGCATGCGGAACCCTGTGAACCGAGGCTTTCACAGCCTTTTCACGTGACAGAAACTCTTAAACAGTTTTTCCCTTCAAGCACAAAAATCTTCTTGCTGAGAAATCATCAGAATTAAAAAACATCAATAGATCTGACATGATTGATCTTGGTTTGAACTTTCTATATCACAAAACCCTCTCATTTTAACAGGGGTGTGTAAACTTTATATCTGTATATATGCTGTATCCGCATGCTAAAACCTCACAGAGCTTACTCTGCGATTCGGTAAAGTCTGACCAGCTGTGAAATACCCTCTCTACTTCTTTACTTCTACTTCCTCTCTGTTTAGGTCTTTGGTGTTATCTTTCTCAAAAGCCGAGTGCAATTTTGGTCTAATTTCTAGAAATGGAATTGCTTGAAGTGAAGTGGAGCAAGGCAGCATGGGAGTGTGTCCGCTCCACATTCACACTACATGGCTTCCAAAGCTGATTAAATAATTAACTGGCAGAAGGACAAGCCTGAAACCACTAAGCGTCAGAAACCTCCAGTGAACACAATAACACTGATAAAGATGTCGTTAATTGCATTTCCAGAACTTTCCACCCAGTGCATGAATAGTTTTTAATGAATATGCGTCATTGCGCTTTGTGTAAAATGTCTCCTATTGAAAGCTTGAGGTCAAGCTGGGAGTTTAACCATTATTGGTTATTCATACAAGGTTTAAAGAAAGATATTTTTATTACAAATAATAAAATATTAAATAAAAAACATAATATACAACACAATTATTCAAATTGTTCCATCTAATTGAAACTTAAAATAAATATACACAGTAATTGGTCTACATCGCCCTTGATTGTTTCACTGCCTCTTCCTTTTTAATCATGAGTGTACAGATAAACACGGTGATTTTTTTTTTCTCTTAGGTACAAATCAGTTATACTCACTTCAACCTGTCATCTTAGTTTTTTGTTCTTTCTCTTTGTCTTTTCCTCAATCTTTTTGTTCTTTCTTTAATTGTTTCTTACTTTTCTTTGCTTATTCTTCGTCTTTCTTATTTCTTTCCTTATAGTTTCCTCTTTCTTTTTCTATTTTATTCTTTCTTGTAACTCCTTTGTACTGTATGTATTCAACTGTTTTAGTATGCTGGAAGTTCATTATAACTGGAAATGTTTGGAGACTCAGGCACAAAACTGTGAACATTTCAGCCCTGAACTATCGAGTGCTTCTTCTTCTTTGTCTTTCGGCTGTTCCCTTTCAGGGGTCGCCACAGCGAATCATTTGCCTCCATCTAACCCTATCCTCTGCATCCTCTTCTCTCACCCCTACTAACTTCATGTCCTCTCTCACTGCATCCATAAATCTCCTCTTTGGTCTTCCTCTAGACCTCCTGCCTGGCAGTTCCAACCTCGGCATCCTTCTACCGATATATTCACCATCTCTCCTCTAAACATGTCCAAACCACCTCAATCTGGCCTCTCTGACTTTATCTCCAAAACATCTAACGTGGGTTGTCCCTCTGATAAACTCATTCTTAATCCTATCCATCCTTGTCACTCCCAAAGAGAACCTCAACATCTTTAGCTCTGCTACCTCCAACTCTGCCTCCTGTCTTTTTTTCAGCGCCACTGTCTCTAAGCCGTAGAGCATCGCTGGTCTCACCACTGTCCTGTACACCTTTCCTTTCATTCTCGCTGATACTCTTTTATCGCTGAACTATCGAGTGCAGTCACAAGCCATTAGAGAACAGCTGTCTGCATCAGCCCAGTCCAACACCATCTTCATGGCTAAGTTGAACCGTCTCCAGTCACCACACACATCCCAAGCAGTTTTGTGCCTCACTCACTCTCTCTCACTCATCATCATTACTGCTTTATCCTGTATTCAGGGTCACGGGGGTCTGGAGCCTATTCCAGGAGACTTGGGGCACGAGGCGGGGTACACCCTGGACAGGGCAGTCTCCAAACCTTTCCAGTTATAATGAACTTCCAGCCTCCTAACACACAGTACGACTGCAAATCAATTCCTCCTATCCATTATCACCTAAATGAGGATGGGTTCCCTGTTGAGTCTGGTTCCTCTCAAGGTTTCTTCCTATTGGCATCTTCCCTTGCCACTGTTTCCCTCGGCTTGCTCATCAGGGAAAAACTTTTTAATTAAAACTTATACATATTTCCTTACACTTTTCAAACACATTTCCATAATTTTTTTAATTGAAAAAATAAATTTTTTTGGTAAAGCTGCTTTGCGACAATGACCATTGCTTAAAGGACTATATAAATAAAATTGACTTGAGTTGAATTGAATGCTGCAAAATTAAAAAATTTTAAGAGCTTGTCCCTCTGCCAAATTATTAGTGGCTTTTCCATGTAGGCTTAATATAAACCGCTTAAACTGTTAAAAGAACACTTGAGGAAGCCAATCTCGGTTTGAGGTGAAGTAGAGAAAAGAAAAAAAAATCTCTCTCTTTATCATGTACACAATTATTTCACTGGCCAGGATAGTTGCTGTTTTTTTTTCAGCTGGTTTTAGGCAAAGGGCAAGTCTCTTAGAGGATTAATGTCTACAGATGGCATTCATTCACGAGCCACTTGAGTGTGTCACTCATCCCAATAAATATGGCGGAAAGGTTACGGTACCTGCCTCCTTCTGCCTGCGACAGGCATTTTCTATCTCTTTTTCTTTGTTCCATTTCAGCCAGGAGTCATAGTGCATTAACTTAATGGACCTCCCCTGACAAATCCTATGCACACACTCTCTGGTGAGTACAGACCTACTGGACTAAAAGGTCCTTTTCATCTGGCATTAAACATGACAGACACGCCTTTTCATTCCTCTCTAGGTTTAACGAGTCTGTAAGCTTTAAGTCAGTAAGCTTTAAAGCACAAACACATGGTGACATATTGATCCATCAGCTGCTATGGAGCCAACACCTTCATTGTGAAACTTTAAAAATGTTCATGGTAAAATATGATGAACAGATTGTTGGACGCCATTAATAATTGCATTAGTTATAAAAGGTTATGTATTACAAGGCAGGCATGTGTAGCCTACCCACTGACTGTGCTACTTCTAAAAATGATGTAGCTAATGTTCATCTATGCTTCCTAATAAAGTTCGGTTAAGGTTTGGTCAAATTCCCATGAACGGTTTAGGAGGAGTTGTAGATAGAGGGAAAACGTGTGACAAAGATGGATGATGGCTAGTGAAGCCGTTGTGTCACCTTTGCTTCAGAGATACGTGATACAATGAAATAGTTAGTGCACTTCTACAATAAATTTTAGAACTTAGCTCGTAGGAATCACATGAATGTATCATATACCTAGATGCTACTACAGTTAAGTAGATATGGTGTAGGTAAGTGAGTTGCCTTAGCATTGTGGCCTTGCTCCTCCACACTGTCAACCCTAATGGTCAAAGTAATTAAACATAATGAGTACTTTTAACTTAAATAATTACACTTAGTCCAAATTAATAGACCTTGATGAGTATTTAGAACTTTTTGGAATTCATGAGTTTGTAGAAATTACACTTTTCAAGTTAGCTGAACAACTTTGATATTTTAAGCCACAGTAACTGTCTCCTTAAAGTTCCACCAACATAAAATCTTTCAGCCTAGAGATTTTGTGTATGACATCATCAATGCACATGTAAACTGCCCACGTTGAATTGTTTTGATGAAGATGGTGGATTGGTCTGTCTTTGCATGATGCTGTAAGTATAATCTTTAAAAATCTGGAGACCCTAAAGTTGATGCTTTTGATTTACTGTATGTCATCTGATTGTCGACAGTTTGGTGCTCTCTAGAGTTATGAATAGAATGTGTTTAGGCGCGCATGGGAGAAAACAAAAGCTCCACTTTTTGCGACCTACTGTTTAGGAGGTTAGAAAGCAAGTTTTCTTGTAATTGGCAAAAATCAATCTTTAATTTGAACCGACTACTTTACTAGCATAAATTGTTTTGTTTTTGAAAATGTAAGGTTTACAACTCCGGTTTACTGGGTTTGAATATAAATCCTGAATTTCTGTTAGTTTTGGTTTTAGTATTAATATTCATAGATGTTGTACTTTCAGATTTAACTGAAAAAAAAAAAAAGAAAATTACTTGTGACAGGGCACTGGTGGCTCAGTGGTACAGTAGGTGTTTTGCCTGCCACATGAAAGGCCCGGGTTCGATTCTCAGCCACTGGATGAAGTACCTATCCCAAGACCAAATGAAATGAGAGGGCTGCTTCATAAAGGGCATCTGGTGAAAAATCTCTGCCAAGGTTGCATAACAATTTCTTTGATTTGTAACAACTAAAAAAAATTATAATTACTATTAAATAGTATGAGTTAGGCTATTCATTAATGCAAATAAAGAATTTTTAATATGAACGAGTACAACAAACTTAAAAACTGATAATTCTGTTTACATCTGTTTGATGTAACTGATTACATCTATTTTTATTTAGTTTTGCCAACTTGTTTGGGTGTACAGTTCAGGGTTTAAGTCCTGATAACATTAGGTTAGGTTTAAGCTGCAATAAATAAATAATTTTATGTTGGTTGAAAGAGAAAGTATATGGTAAATGAATGAACAACAGAAATTGAGAAATACTTTTTCAGTCTTTGTCTATCATAATAATCTTTTTGTTTAAATAATCTTGAGATTTGTCTGTCTCCCTGTCTCTCTTTTTCTCCCTTACACACACACACACACACACACCTAGACAAACTCACTGAAGCATATGTCACTGAGACACCGTTCTGGGACGTCCTGGCAACGTCAGAAGATGACAATGCAGAGCACGCATTCACCCTGGACACACAGTTTGGGAGACCTTCTAAAAATAGAGAGAATCTCATTATAAATATTCCCAAACTGAGGCAGATGTAACACTGAGCTCGCTGATGGGGTACCAGCCCTTCATACTGCTGCAGTGAATGACTGTGAAAAGTTTTAGTTAATGAGGAAGCTTTAACTAATCATCTACATGAGGAAAAAAACAAAAACATCTAAGAGAACAAGAACACAGAGAAAAGAGCCCTGATTATGACCTTCCTAATTAAAAAAACAAAGCAAAGTAATGCAATTAACATCCTTTCAGCCTTGTGTGTGATTTAGAAAGATATGTTTACTTAACAACAGAAAAGCTTATGATTTTAAAGTTTTAATAAGAATAAATGTATCGGAAAATTATAATCCTCAAAGGAAATGTGAAGATCAGTCGCTATTGTGGATAAATTTCATTGGCTGTTGATCAAAAAATGATATTTTTGCACTTCAAAAATAGTGACAGCATAGTAAAAAGCAAAGTGTAAAAGCATGAAAGCAAAAAATGTTCTAATTTAGTAGCTTAATTGGATTTAACATTTGGCTCTAACTCATCTGCCTTAAAATTCCCACAACATAAAGATACAGCTTTACCTCTGACTGAAACAAAGCACAAACACTGAAGACTGCTTTTAGAAACTTAAAACACACACTTTTAAAATCTAATTGACTTTAAACATGCCTGGAAAAAAAATATGTTACTATAGAAACCATAGTGTACTTAAACAAGCACTTTAATATAACACTGTAATTAGGAGCTACATTACTGTCTTTGGCAAGTAGTTATATTTAAAAAAAAATATTATTATATTTAGCAATGGTGTTAGTCAAACTGTAGTGCTGTTACTTGAGTAATCTTGCATTTATCTGTTTTTAGTCCTGTTTTTTTCTGCTATAGCTTCTGATTTGTCTATTTTCCATATAATACATTTTGTATAATAATAGTTGTCGTGGCAAATTTGCTGTGTACTATGCCAATTTTTCAAAACAAAATCAATAACTACTCAAGCACTGAAATAGCAAAGGAGTTTATTGCAGCCAAAAGTAAATGGACAGCACTGGGCCAGCCAGACAAAAGACAAACCGACAAACTGCGAAGCTGTCTATCTCTCACCTCCTCTAACTTCCCTAATTTTACATGGTTTATATCCCTTTATTTAACACTTACATCATTGTTTGCTCCTCCTTAGGTCAAGAAATCACTTAATATTTATGAGATGTAAGCCAATTTTGCCTAGGTTAGATTGATGTAGCGCCTCCCAATTGCGTAATCTCTTCTTTTTCTTTTTTCCATCTCATATTTATTTAAATCTGGGCCTAAGAAGTCTTATGCTTTCCCTTTTTTGGAGAAAATTTGGTTTGTTCCTTTTTCTTGACCAGACCATTGACCACCGCTGGTGACTTGGGGTTTTGTTGAAGCCCCAATCAATTTTTCTAAATTTTCCTCATCAAGATGTGTAAGTGTTCTATTTAAATAATTATATTTAATTATTTTTATTATTCCCATCACAGTATATTTTGTCTTATTCGTTTTTAACTGTCCGTTACATATATTTCAGAGATTGTAGATATTTAAGAGACATTTATAGAAATTATTTGTCTATTAGTACTTTAACATATGTTCTGGTTATTAATTTAGATTATACTTATAACTAATTAATTTAACAGATTATTTTAATGATTTTGCCCCTATATTTTAACTAAGATAAGCATTGATGTGAATTTAATCAGCTTAAATCTGAGTAAAGTATTGAAATGACTTTAATCAGATTAAATCAATCAATTGATTATGTTTGTTAATATTTATATTTTGTTTACTTACTATTCCCATATTATGTGGGAATATAAGGTTAGTTTAAGACAATCACATTAATCTGATCATTGCATGATTATTTCTATTGCTAGTTTTGAACCTACACTACTAAAATCAAGATTACGTGATTACATGTATTCTTATATATAGATTATTATTGTGTATATTACAATATTAGTTCAATTTGGTTAATAATAATTAATTTTTTAGTTGTGCATGTTGCAGTATGCTTTGTTTTGTTATATTTCTTTTAATATGTGCAGAGTGCATTTGTGCATTAGATTTTTTTATTGTTCTAGTTCGCAGGCAGCGCTCTTCTCGTACACCTTCTCGTCTAAGATTCCTTCTGGGAGCAGGTGGCTACACCTTCCCTTACCCAAATCGTCACAATTTGCGTCTGATTTGAGCTCTGATGGGCGAGGATGATGATACAGCTGAAGATCAGTGATTTACTTTAACAATTTACCTGATATACTTCTTATATTTTTTTCCCCCAATTTGATAAATCTGATTTATGTTGTTTATCTGTTTTTCAGAGCAGAAGTCTGGCTTTTTTGCACTTTGTCCCAATTAAAGCAGAACCGAAAGTTTATTTTTATATTTTGGATCACTGCCTGCACTTTCTGTATTTTCCATTCCAATAAAGTTCCTTAATTTTTTGCACTCTGTGTGTACGGGTGGTTCTTGGGTCCCACTTTGGATATTTTCTTAATTTACATTACCCAACCATCGTTAATCATCTTAAGCGTAATCGTAGTGAATATTATTAGTATTATTATTACAGATTACAGGTTATTATTTTTCCTGATGTTAGTTTTCTTATCTTATTGCTCTATTACCTAACTCTTGCCTTCTGCCTGCATGTTTTTCTCACGTCCTCAATTTGTTGTGCAGGCGTCTCTTTGAACAAGTTCTGCGAGGATTAAGGCCTCTTGAACTAAGGCCTTCTGGGTATTTGGTACCTTACACTCAACTTCAATTATAGATCAATAATTTTTTTCCACATAGTCCAGGCTAGAGATATTACTAACAGGAATGTACTGTATTTAAATTATAAAGATACTGCAATCTTACTTTAAGGTTAGATTAACTATAAGGGCTCTATGTCTAGGCAGCATCCTGATTATCTTCTTGCACACTACGTCACAGGAAATAATTATTCGTGTAATTTTACATTGTTGTATCATTTTAGTACTTCATAACCTTGTTGGTCAGCATTTGGAAACAAACCACAAAAAAAGAACACTGTATTGAAGCAATTATGCCATGACTACAATATGTTGACACACTTTACTTTAAAGGCTTTAAGCCCGGAAGGGGTTTTCATCACAGGAGGGCGAAGTGTGCGCTTATTGAACAGATTACCATGTTTGGACACTGCAGCAGTGCTGAAACAGGTGCACAATGTTATTGCACAAATAAGCATCACTTCTAGCACTTTGTCCTCACCCATGCGTCGACTCCAGGCAGAAATCTTGAAGGGAAACTGAAATGCATTCACTCACAAAACATATAAAAGGATTTTTACAATATAACAAATCTACAATCATGTGTACAAGTTAGTGACCCCTTATTTTAATTATATAGGTTTTTGTCAAAACATTATTCATAGCTGGTCTCAGTATTAGGCAAATACAAATGCCTAATGCAAATTATTTCCAAATTTTGTCATTAAGCAAGACTGTGTGTATATATATATATATATATATATATATATATATATATATATATATATATATATATAAACCTTAAACCTTGGAATACGAACATAATGTGTTCCAGGAGCATGCTTGTATATCAAAGAATGTTTATCAAAAAATAATGGATAGTGGATACGTACAATGAGAGAGGAGAGAAGGGGGTTACTGTGTAGGAGGACTTTCACACACACGCACACACATCTGTAATGACACTTGCGTGCATGCACATACTTGCACACACACACACACATACACACACACACATGCACACACACAAACTAACGGATCACTGATCTCTGAAAGAGTCAGAGGCTCTGGATCTTTAACAAGGAACCTCTCTAATGGCAATTAGAGTAAAAAGTAATTGCTTTTGCTTTATGTGCAAACACACATGTGGTAACAATGTTATAATAAACACTACACGTGTGCATGGATGTTGACTATATTATATGAGCGAGAAGAACCATTGGCTCAGTTATGATCATGTGACAAAGCACATGTGCACTACTCGTATGCCAAGATATTGCTCGTTTATCAAGTTAAAATTTATTAAAAACTTTTGCTTGTCTTGCAAAACGCTTACAAGTTACTCGCAATCCATGGGTTCACCATATATAGTACCGCTCTAATCTGAGATGCTGTTACCACTCAAAAGTCTGGGATCACTTGCAAATTTCGTTGTTTTTGTTTTGTGATTTTTTTCTTACATTCTACAACAATACCATGGATTTCAAAACTATGAAATACCACATATGGAATTAAGTAATTTGTTACAACTACAACAAGAGCAGGTTATTTTAACAGTTGTTATTTTAAGACACAAGACACAAACTTTGTGTGTGTGTGTGTGTGTGTGTGTGTGTGTGCTGTGTGTCTGTTCTTAAAAAGTAAGAATCAAACTAGGCACATGAAACTGTTTTGGTGTTTGATGATTGATTCTAGACCTTGGATATGTGATGTGCTAAATATAGCGGATTTGTGAATGCTGTGCAGAGGCCCCTTTGTGGCCATGACAGAGACAGGACTATCGGTAAGGTCACGGGCAGAGAGGACAGGAGCTAATAGGGGTCAGACACATTTCTGCTGGCGTGTGGGACTGAAATGTTGCTGTTGTGGTTAAGGAAATGGCCTTGAAGTGGCTCTTAATTCATAGTTTCTTACTCAAGGACAGGTAGTTAAGCTAATTCAGCAGTTTCCATTTTCTAAATATGCATAGTTTAGTGAGTGTGATCAAAAAGGTTTTCAGAAATATTTTCTTAATTTGGCCCATTTAAACATATATAATATGGTTTCTGAACATCATGTCATGTTGGTGTGTATATTATATACAAACAAGCTATATGGCTTAGATGGCTAATTAAGTATTTATTAGTGATGTAAATGAACATTTTTGATTGTATAATATAATGTCAAGGAAAGCGTATTACACTAGCTCATGTTAAGTAGCTGGCTAATATTATATATATCATTATAATATATTTTATTAGGTTACCTCATGTTAATGAGCTTGGCGAAGGTAAGAATCGGACTTCAAAATCCTGAAAATCCTGAAAATCCTGTCTGGTTAGCTCAGCATAGCTAGAAGGTTATTGTTAGGTAAAAAAAAAAAATTATATACAGTGTATATACAGTATATATAACATAGATACAATCTTTCATTTTGCTTTCTTTTCATTATCTTCTACACATGACACTCACACTCACTCACAAACACACACACACTTACTCACAAACACACACACACACACACACACACACACACACACACACACACACACGCATGCAGGCACACACACAAACACACACACATACACGTTTCTTCTTGTCATGTATTTCTGTTACACAGAATGCTGAACTCAGATTTCTGGAGAAATATTTTTGATCAGTTCCCAAGAACCCCAGCAGAGTCTGAATACAAATTCGAAAGTCATCACCTGAGGCAACTTCCTGGGAACGGGTTGGAATGGAATATCTTGTGACATTTGAACAAAATCCAACCAAACTGCTGTCAGTCAGGGGCGAAGCTACAGGAGTGTGGGAGGGAATAGACGTCCTCGTCTGTCCCTGTCAACTTTTCATTCACATAGATCTTTGTTGTGTAAAATGAGAGATACATAGAGAGATACAGAGAGAGTGTAAAAATATAAGCCCAAATACTAAACAGCTCATTGCCCATCTGCTGGTTTCTGACCCCCGGTTCTGACACACACACACAAAAACACACACACACACACATATACACACACACAGACACACAGAGCGTCAATTTGATAAAGTGAGCGTAGAATTCTGAACAACCACATTCAAGTCTACTGCCTTGACTCATTTCACATCATTCAGACTTTAGTTTGTACACATTTAAACAAGCAACTAAATCTAGCAAAGAGGCTGTTTTAAATATTTGTAGTGAAAGAATAAGAACAATTAATGATCAATTATTTCTATATTTTTTGTTTGTTTCTATATTCTCTGGAAAAAAATTATTCTTTTTATTTTTTATATCAAGGGTTCTAGCATTGAAAATAATTTTTTACAACATTTCCATTATCTTTTTGACGAGACCAGGAGGAGGGAGAGAAAGATGAATGGATGGATGGATGGGTGGATGGATGAATGAATGGATGGGGGAAGGGAGGATGGGAGGGTTCAGGGGTTGGTGCACAGAGAGGGGCGTGTTGCTATAAAGACAGTGGAGCAACAGCATCCTCTCACATTCTAACAGGAGCAGAGACAGGAGACTACTGGCACATTATTTGTCATTTCACACATCTGCACTCAGCACAGGTACGTCCACCTCCTTATCTCCTTATCTCTTTTTTGTTGTTAATTAAGTTAACTAAGTATCACATATTGTAACATATATAAATTATGATTTTAAAAGAATTATTATTTAATTTATAAAACAACTTTAAAAACTTGACATTACTTACTCAGATTTAGTTTAAGTGGAACATTTTTAATATTTGGTACAACATCTAATAATGGTACAGCATCTAAGCAAACATACCATGCTATGTCTTTTCTATTCATCCATACAAAAGCTACATTATTCTTCATCCCATCATTATTATTTCATCAAACGGTTTGTCCTGATATCCATGCTATCATCCAGGACACTTTGGATCAAAGTTTTAAATAAATGCATTACAAGTATTAAATTAAGGCAAATATTCCTTTTTTTTTTGCTTGAGCGGACTGGAAAAGGACTGCACATGTCATATAATTATTCACTCATTTCTACAAGCTTTACATGATTTTCCACATCACACACACATAAAAAAAAATTTTAAAAGCAAGTGACATAACAAATGAACCTTCAACTACCACAAATGCAAGTTTAATATATGAATTTATAGGTGTTTAGAACATAGCAGTGTTTAAATGTGATATTTTCATCTGTTTAAAGTTTTGTAAATCATATGAAATAGATCAATATATGTGTTTTAATAACCATTAACCAATATGTGAAATAAATTGAGTGTTCCCTACACTGAAGTGCTTAGTAAAATAAACGACCTTAAAAGATATTATCAATAGTATATTGCTCATTGTGTTTAAAAAAGTTGTAAACCATTGATACAGTGATATTTAATTGATAATTAGATGTAAACAATCTGTAATTTGTCGATTTTGGTTTGTTGTTTTTTTTTATCCCTGGAGGGAAAGGGCGTACAAACATTGTTGTGATTGAAGTGATTATTCCAAAACAATAAACAAAAAAGACACCTTTTACTTACCTTTTGCATTTTGTAAGACACCCAGGTTTATTTCCATTTGGAGTTTGTAACTTGTTCCATTTCTATTGCTACAGTTTAGTGCTAAAGTTGGTACACCCCAGAAAAGAAGGGAATATCAAGTGACTTCTATGACCTCTGACTAAAAATTCACAGATAAATCTTTGCTCTTCTTGATTTTGCCTTGCTGTCTTCCTGCCTTGCATTTTACAATCCTAAAATTATTATTTGTATTTGTTTTTAGGTTTATTATCCAACATTCCAGCTTTTTGAATTTTAGTCACCTATCTAAACAGAGCTGCATTTCCGTCTTTCCTTTACAATTCATGTTTTTTTTTTCAGCCCCCTATTTGGGGGCTAACATTATTATTCGTAGTCGTTTATTCTTACCACTTGTGGTTTCCTTCTTGTTTATTTATATATTTGTTGTTGTTTTTTTTGTTAGTTTACATGTTTGCTAGCTTGCTTGGTTATCAATCCATCTTATACATCTGCCTGTATGTTTCTTTCCCTTATTCTGCCACATTTGTATTATTTTCTATCTTGTTTATTTACGTTTGTCAGTTGATTTATGCCCTCCTTGTATGTTTCTTTCTTTATTTCTTAATTCCTTTCTCTTTTTTTCCTAAGTAAAAAAAAAAAAACATGGGGAATGCAAACTTTTGCACTTGATTTTATATGAAAATGACCACCACTATAGCAGATTTCTTCACTTGTAATGTAAACAGTGTCATTATGAACAGTGTTAATAGTAAAATTAGCCTTTCTTTCGGGTCATCGTCAGCTTTCCGCATCATCGTGTGGTGTTTTTTCTTTTTTACCTTATTTCAATTATTTTAAGTTTCTGTTTATAGAAGAGTGGGAAAGTATATTGTGCTACTGAAACTACTGTGTGTGTCACACCGGCGTGTGTGTCCATGTGCTACCTATGACCTTGGAACACACAGTAGGGTAATAATGACTGTAGTGATGATGATGATGATGATTTGAAGGAGGAGGAGGATGATGATGATGAATCATCCCAGTAATCAGACCTCCCAAAATTGGATTTTGTTCATCGGCCACCCTGAACAATCCTTCCATTCGCATCTCTCAGAACACGTTCACCTGCTTATGCCTCAGAATGACTTACGGTAATTTTCGTCCCTTCATCGATTGCATGCTACCAGCATGTTTACAACCAATTCTAATGGTTATCTTAAATCAAGTGGTAAAAGCACTGAGCCTTGCTACATGCTGGACAATTATCTTCATTGATTACTTTTTTACTTTTGTAATAATGATTTCTAAAGTCATGCTTGAGCTGAAGAGTCAAAGCGTTATGTCATAAGCTATTTATAACCTACTTATTCCTCAAAGTAGCCCTCCTCTTTGTCTAATCATGGCTGTTTAACTGTTAAAAGTAACCTATAAACATTTATTACATCACTAAAAATTGTTAAAATGGTTGAGTAACATATCCACACTTTTAGCATCAAATATCCAAATAATGATCTTACACAGCTACCTGGCTAGGTTTTAAATTGCTTACAAAAAACTTTTTATTTCACATATTTATGACTAGTGATATAATTTCCATCATAGTATCAAATTAGAACATTGCAATTACACCCACAATTTTGTTCATTGCTAATATTAACTAATTTATTTAACTAGCTAGCTGAGATGCTAGCTAGGTGATCGTTTACAGGTACCACATTATCATCCTGTGATGTATCAGATTCACCACTATTCAGTCTTATTTGTTAGAGATCCTGAGAAAATCTCTTTTTTGATGAGAAAAAGTGTGAATTTACTAGGTAAGCTAGCTAAGAATATTATTATTAGAATTATATTCAGAATTGGCACTGTCAGCAAGGGCTGCTCAAAGCTCATTTGCTTTGCTGTTTTGAACTCATTCAATGGAGGTGATTGTATAGCTAATGCAATAATTCAACGAGTGAGGATGGCTAGAATATTGTGTCATTGATGTTTTACTAAGCTACACAGAAACATTTAGTGCTGTTTGTATCGTCTCTGCGTTTAGCCTGATGGAAACCACAGTTTCTCTAATTATTACTGTGGTGAATTATAAACCCGATTCCAAAAAAGTTGGGACACTGTACAAATTATGAATAAAAACAGAATGCCATGAAGTGGAAGTTTAAAATTTCAATATTTTATTTAGAATAGAATGTAGATAACATATCAAATGTTGAAAGTGAGACATTTTGAAATGTCATGCCAAATATTGGCTCATTTTGGATTGCATGGGAGCTACACATCCCAAAAAAGTTGGAACAGGTAGCAATAAGAGGCCGGAAAAGTTAAATGTACATATAAGAATCAGCTGGAGGATCAATTTGCAACTTACTAGGTCAATTGGCAACATGACTGGGTATAAAAAGAGCCTCTCAGAGTGGCAGTGTCTCTCAGAAGTCAAGATGGGCAGAGGGTCACCAATACCCCCAGTGCTGTGGTGAAAAATATCAATAAAATAATTGCAAAGTTATCATTATCTACAGTGCATAATATCATCCAAAGATTCAGAGAATCTGGAACAATCTTTGTGCGTAAGGGTCAGGGCCAAAAGACCATATTGGATGCCCGTGATCTTCAGAGCTTCAGAGCTTAGACAGCACTGCATCACATACAGGAATACCACTGTAATGAAAATCACACCATCTCATACTTCCAGAAAACACACCGGCTCATACTTCCAGAAAACATTGTCGGTGAACACAATCCACCGTGCCATTCGCCGTTGCCGGCTAAAACTCTACAGATAAAAAAATAAGCCATATCTAACCATGATCCAGAAGCACAGGTGTTTAATCTGGGCCAAGGCTCCTTTAAAATGGACTGTGGCAAAGTGGAAAACTGTTTTGTGGTCAGACGAATCAAAATTTGAAGTTCTTTTTGGGAAACTTGGACTTCATGTCATCCAGACAAAAGAGGACCAAGTTGTTATCAGCGCTCAGTTCAGGAGCCTGCATCTCTGATGGTATGGGGTTGCATGACTGTGTGTGGCATGGGCAGCTTACACATCTGGAAAGGCACCATTAATGCTAAAAGGTATATCCAAGTTCTAGAACAACATATCCATCCAGACGTCGCCTCTCTTTCAGGGAAGATCTTGCATTCTCCAACATGACAATGCCAGACCACATCCCGCATCAATTACAACATCATGCCAGCGTAGGAAAAGGATCCTGGTACTGAAATGGCTAGCCTGCAGTCCAGATCTTTTACCCATAGAAAACATTTGCCGCATCATAAAGAGGAAGATGCGACAAAGAAGGTCTAAGACATTTGAACAACTAGAAGACTGTATTAAACAAGAATGAGACAACATTCCTATTCCTAAACTCCCAACATTTTTGAGATGTGTTGATGCCATGAAATGTAAAATCAACTTATGTTTCCCTAAAAATCATAAATTTTCTTAGTTTAAACATTTGATATGTCATCTATCTTGTATTCTGAATTAAATACTGAAATTTGAAACTTCCACATCATTGCATTCTGTTTTTGTTCATAATTTGTACAGTGTATCAACTTTTTTGTAATCGGGTTTGTATTTTTAGCATCCCCATTTGAGAGTATTTGAGAATGCCTTGACGTTTATAATTACTTATGATGTTTCTGTGAAATGAGCTGTGATATGCAGCACCATTGGCCTCAAGAACTCAATCAAGCTCTTAACCAATTCAACTTCAGAAACATATGAAATGATAGGTACTGACTGTTACATTTGTTTCTTAAAGCTTAGCTGTTAGTGTGTAGTCTAGTAGCAGGAGATTTGTCTCCTGTGTGTGTAACATTGGGCTAGGGACAGCAGAATGTTGTAGCAGAACTGGTTAACATGGCAATTAAAAAATATTTTAATTATTATATTGTGGGGTTTAAACATATTTGTTTATTCAGGAATTTTGATCATTAGTAGGGAATACATTGGGTGCAAACAATAAAAAAAATATTATACTGTTATTTCATTACATTTTGCCAATAACTATTACCAAAACTGCAAAAAGCATCCTCAGGTAGCATTAAAGTCAATAATATCTTTGAGTAATTGAATATATTGAGTTATTCGGTAATTATATTGTGCAAGCCATTAGGCAAAGGCTAACTATTATATTGTGTAATATATGTTTGCTATCAAATTAACATTTGGCTAATTAACTGTCGAATAAAAGGCCTGTCTGTCTTTAGAAGATCATCTCCACATGACTGATCAGAGAAGTACTAAGCACTAAACAATATATAACAAGAGAAGGTAGAGGATATGGTTAAGTAAAATCTGACTGCTGTTCATCCCATGTGATTTATCCATCGGTCGGGATCTTAAAATCTTCCCGTACAACAATCAGATCACTCCGTCAGTCACTGCTCGCAACCATGGAAAAACTCTGGCCAATAAACTGTCTTTTTCACCATGCATCTCTAACCTTACTTGCGCTCCAATTTCTATTTTATAACATCAAAAGAATTCGTTTATTTCTCTCCACACAGGCCACTCAGGTGCTTGTTCAGTCCCTTGTTATTTCAAGACTGGATTACTGCAACTCACTCCTATTAGGTCTGCCTTTGTGGACAATTCATCCTTCATTTTAAATCCTTCCAAAATTCTCCCATCCAACCCCTCTTCTCCACTCCCTCCACTGGCTTTTCTGTAGCTGCCCACAACAAATGACTGATGCTTGCCTACAAAGCTAAAAATGGCCCAACACCCACTTACCTCAAAGCTTTAATCACACGCCGCACTGCATTATGTTCCCTCTGATCTCTGTTTCTGCACTAGTTCCTAGGTGGTGGAATGAACTTCCTCTATGTGTCCATACAACCAAGTCACTGGCAATCTTTATGCGACGACTAAAGACCTGTCTTTACTAGGTGCTCTCGGGCCAGACGAGAGATATCTAACACTCCATCTAGTCCTGGGTCTGACCTTCTGTCTATAATTACTTTTCTGTGTTGGACATGCCCAAAAAAACACATGCTGACTGCTGATGCTGCACTGACCTCCTGCTCCAGTTTCTCTTGCTCCAATCCTTCACTCATGTCTAAGGACCCAAAATAACCAAACTTCTTCACTTAAAGCAGAATCTCATTTCCAACCTAAAGAGGACAATCCACCTTTTTCCAACTGAGAACTATGGTCTCATATTTGAATATGCTGACCTTCATCACAGCCATTTCAAATTCAGATACCAACCACCGCAGAGCATGAAGGATACTGCTTAATGAAATAACAGAGATGCAATCCTCAGGTCACCAAAATGACCTGAACAGACTATGAACAGACTGGTGATAATGGTCAGCCTTGGTGAAGCCCAGTGAACAAGAGACACAATCTTATGCTTTTGCCAAGTCCACAAATCACATGTAAACTGGTTGGCCACAAATCACATGTAACCTCCCATGAAACCTCCATGATCCTTCCGAGGATTGGTCCAACTGTTCCACAGTCAGGGCAGAATTCACACTGCTTCTTCTTAATCAGAGGTTTAACTAATATCCAGACCCTCCTCTTTAGTACACTAGCACAGACCTTACCAAGGAGACTGTCAGTCTGCCAATCCTAAGGCACTGTCCTCAGCCTCCACGCTATGCTGCAATGGCATATAAACCAAGAAATCCCAACAGCATTTAGATCCTTCAAAAACTCACAGCAGATGTCCAGGACATCCACTATTAAAGAGTTCAGTCTCCATAATAAATGAGCCTTCCTCCTAGTGTTTCAGCTGTATTCCTCCTCAGTAAAGTAACGTTCCCTGTTCTAAAAGGCAGTTTTGTAGGCCAATGATTGGCTAACCTTCCCAGCTGGCTTCAAGTTGGGGCAACAGTTTCTCTATTTGGGGCCAAGTTACTGGGTCCTTTGATCTGTCATTAATAAGGGTTGATGAGTCACTTTTAGTCAGCACCTCTATCTAGGACTAGTTTGCATTGAAAGACCCTATTAAACCCTTCCTAAGATCATTGGGGTCTGCAAACCCCTCCACCATAATAAGGTGGTGACTCATGGATGGGTCAAGATATACTGTTTTAGCAACATTATCAGCCTTCGGAAGATGACAGTAATTTCATGCTAACACACCACCCTGTTGTTGGCTGTTTTACTATAACAGCCGGACTCAAATTCAGCGTGATAGTAATAAACTATTTTGAGAGTAAGTCTGGATACATGCCTGGTCTCTTTATACAATCAGCTTTGCTCTGAGTTGCTATTTAATCTCTAAAGACTTCAGTGTATCTACACCAGATTGAACAGGTAGATAATCATATAATCTATGACTCTTATAAGAGTCAGAAAAATCAATATACAGTGTGTGCAGTTCTGTGCACTGTATGTAATTTACTCTATCCATGCTGTAATTTCTTTTCCTGGCTTCTCTTTGGGTTCTGCACAGGCTGGCAAATATCTCCCGAGTGGTATCGATTCACACATTGACACTACATTTAATTCTTTTTTTTTTTTCTGAAATTGTCAGTGCTGCTTCTGCATCAAGCTGACCTCCAAATGCTTACGAGAGGTTTGTTATCTGAATCAAATGGAAATTTGTCAACATGAGTATCAGTTCTATTTCTTCTCGTTTTATATTTAAGATGTTATTCCTTTTGATTTTTCCACCTTTTCTACTCTACAGTGACTTTGCAACATGCTAAATTAGTGAATCCTAGCTCCTTCTCCTGTTTTTTTTATTTTTTATTCTGTTCTCATTACACCACCAGCTAAATTCAAGCTTCAATTAGAGACGATGATGAGTTTTGTTAATGAAGTACTGGTGCAGATGCAGAGCTTGTAAAAAACACAAACACATGCTAGCATTTTCCTCTGATCATAATCTAAGGTCAATAGTTTTAATCTGCTCAAACATTCACTGGCTTTTTTTAATTGAAATGTGTTCCACCGTGGTGCTAATTAGACTGCAGATGTCAAATGCTACTCTAATCGTTTTTTGGTGTACTGTTGTTGTTTTTTATTCATGCATATTAATTAGAATGATGAAATCAAACCCCCCCCCCCCCCCCACCTTTCTCTTTTATATCCAGAATATCAGCTATTACCACAATCAGTGTATAATGAAGACGCCGTTATGGACTCTCCTGCTAATGGGGCTGTTTGTCCCCGGACGCAGTGACTGTCAGAGAGACTGTCTCTCCTGCAGCAAAATCCTTCTCAAAGACCAAAGCTTTGACACACTGGTGAGACAAATCATATCTATTAAAATTGCAACAACAACAAAAAAAGTGTAAAATTGTTTCCAAACCCGTGATTAACATATGATTTGAAAATTTTGACATTTTTAAAAACTGTTTTCAAACTTGCTATGTAATAGATGTTTCATGTGTCCTTATTTCAAACACTTGTTTAAATTTTTTACAAAACGGAAATAAGCTCCGTTCCAGAAAACAACCCTCTTACTACAACTGGCTCCTTTAATACGTCGTTAGATTCAGTATATACCCTTGCAAAACATGGATTGGATTTATAGGCAATTGATTGCAAATGTGTTCTAAAGGAATCTTTTTTTTTACTTTATATTTACAAAAAGACAAATCCATGTCTGTTTAAATATTTCAGCCAGACAGTCTCAGTCAGGACATTTCTGTATTAGCTTTATTTAATTTGTGGTTCATTTATGCAAAATTCTTTACTTTACATTCACAGTCATTTGAAAACAACTAACAAAACCTAAGACAGAAACACAAATATTTAACCTATTACAGAGCTAAAAAAAAATTACGTAAAAAAAACTATTAAGGAAAACCACCATTAAGAAACAAGCACAAAAAAGCCAGAATGGAATCAAAATATGTAATAAAAAGTTAAAACACAAAAAAAAACGGAGGTGATTCCTTACTCTATATAATTATTCATTAGAAACATAATTATTTATAATTATTAATACCCAAACGTGATTTGAAACCATTTGCATTCTTTGTGGCAATGACATTAGTTGTAAAAACATCAAATGTACAAACATTTGCACTGAATTCAACAACCAGTCCACACATTAGACATTAACCATTATGTAGATATTTAATTAGACCGCAGTGCCCACATATCATATTCTTTCATTTGGATGCTTTTTCCTTCCGGATCTCAACATCTTGATGTTTCTTGATGTTGTTCGGAAACGTTTGAGGGCTTGGAATCACTCATTTGTGTTTCAACTCTAAAGCAGCTGTGGTGATTTAATTAACTCCCCACGTAATTAAATGGAAAACATAACAGCATCATCTAGTGCTGGTGGCAGTCAAGCCATCCCGGTTTAATGTTTGGGGAAACCTTCTTGGGTCCTTCTTTATAACTTTGCAGCATGAATGAACAGAATCAGGGCTTTTCCATTTTTTTGTTTGTTTTTTTGCTCTTTCGCAAATCGTAATTTCTTTTCACGACTCCTTTTAAATTATGTCAGCTAATTAATTCCTCTGGGTGAAATGAGATTGGGGGTTTTCCCTTCTCTGCTTTCTTAACGCACCATTTGATGCGTCGTGACTTCAAACTTTTTCACAAAGCGATCTTTGATTAGTTTTATAGAAGCAGGACTTTGTGCTCTGGTCTTTTTATATAAGGTGATTGTGATCAAATTTAGAACCAGAGTAAACTGAAAAATCTTGCCTCACAATTTGTTCATCCCTGTATGATCTCAGGTCTGTATGGTGGAATGTCACAGCAAGGTTTCTCTGGGCCTCACATGGAAGAGGTGTCAGACCACTTTGGATGAAGAACCCTTGCCTTTTCTGTCCATAGGGAATTCAATGCTGAAACGAGCTGAGGAGGAAGTAGAAACTCTCCTTCAATCTGAAGGAGGCCAATCTGATGGAGGTCTGACATACACTGGAACCCTGCAAAGGTTCGATCACATGGCACGAGCTTTGGGTTTGGATGAACTCAACCAAGAGAACCAAATCTCCCAGTTTAGCACCACTATTCAGCCTCAGTCACAGGAAGATCCCAATGCTGCAGACTGGGAGCTAAAAAGCACCCTAGAAGGTGAACCAGTGAATCTCACCAAACGTTTTGGAGGGTTCCTCAAAAGCAAATATGGCTACAGGAAGTTCATGGACCCTGGACGGTCCATGCAGAAGAGATATGGTGGCTTCATAGGTGTCCGCAAGTCGGCCCGCAAGTGGAACAACCAGAAACGATTCAGCGAGTTTCTAAAGCAGTATTTAGGCATGACTACTCGAGCTAGCGAGTTTAACAGCGTGTCCACTGATATCACCAGGCAGAACAAGGTGTGAGCATCGTCAACAGCACTACACTTTCCCAGCAATGCCTTCATCTGTTAACACACTTTTTAATTCACATGCGATTTAAAAAAAAAAAAAAAAAAAAAAAAAGGCCTCTACAATGTGGTAGCGAATGTCCGAGTCCTTCTGAAGTCAAGAATCTTTTATTCTTTAACCACCAGGTAATGTATTATAAAGATTCGGTCAGATGATACTGGTACCATGCTTCAGTACAAATAAACATGCAAAAGTAACAAACAACACTAAAATTAACACACACTGAATGGTCAATGTCACATGTTAGCACTCTTAATTAAGAGGTTAATCAAAGTTTTCTTGTTAAGCTTCATTAAAGAACACTATTCAAGATATAGCTAGGTACATAAAGACACAGACAGTTGCTGTTACTTCCTTTATGCGTTTGTGTGTGTGCGTGTGTGTGTCTGAATTGGAACAAATCATAGGCTGCAGCTAAAGTTTTGAGTGGGAAAATTAAGAAAGATTGCCCGTTTATACACTATGGGATTGGTCGAAGTAATATCTAATCTTATTTTAATCTTATTTAATTGAGCTGAAACGGTAAATCAGGAAGAAATGATTCAGCTTTAGCTTTGTCACTTGCTAGTGTGAATGTAGCTTGCTAGTGTGAAAATTCTGTGCACTCCCACAATCCCACAATGCACTGCAACAGATTAGGCTAGGCAAGGATATGCAGAGAACCACCGTACATGTTGTAGTTTGTAGGTGTGCTAGGACACATCCTCTAACACTTCCTATGAAAGTCACACCTCATGTATATAATGCATTTCTACCTTATAACATCCCGCATACTGATATAAATAGCGATGAAAATGCATTACTCTTTATTTAACACTTCTTGTTATGCATTACAAATTGTTGACATCATGTCTCAGTGGGCATGAAGTTCTCCCCGTGCTTGGTAGGTTTCCTCAGGGTACTCCGGTTTCCTCCCACAGTCCAAAGATATGCATGTTAGGCTAATTGGCGTCACAAATTACCCGTAGTGTGTGTGTGTGCCCTGCGATGATTGGCACCCTGTCCTGGGTGTACCCTGCCTCGTGCCCTAAGCCTCCTGGGATAGGCTCCAGGTCCCGCGACCCTGAATACAGGATAAAGCGGTATAGAAGATGAGTGAATGAGTGAATGAGTACACCAGGGTCTTTATAATGTTTAAATGTTTTAATTCTTATTATTTTAGGGCTGTTAAAGTTCTGTATATCATGTATTCAATTATTTAATTTTAGAAATAATCTATGAATAAACTTAATTTCACAAAGCAAACTAGGGCTTAATGTTTTCGGTTCACATGGTGATGTAATGTGTTATAAACACTGCCTTCATTTTCTTACCATAGTTTTCCAAAATGCATTATGAACATTGCATTAAATATTGAAAATTTCTAACAACAGTTTGTTGAAGGCAATATGATGTGTAATGAGGTGTGTTTAGAATGTATTCATCGGTTGTGCATATATAAGTGCATACTGTACATATGGCCTTCATAGAAAGTGTTAGTCTACATTCTATGTTCGTTTCTGCTAAATGATTAATGATAAGCTCTTGGTGGATTTGGGGACCGTAGTTTACTAAAGGTAGCACAATTCTAGAAATTTCCAGAAGAGCATGGTAAGGCTTTCAACCAGGCTACCCTTTTAGAAAAGAGTTGTTCTTTAACAAATGATAAATGACTTCAGCAAGAACTCCAAATAGAACCAAATAACCCCTAAACGTTCTAGATTTTAACCTTCAAGTGGTTTGGTTTTTTCTTTCTTTCTTTTGTTGTTGTTGTTGTGGTCTGTTTGTTGTCTAAGCGTTTGCTCTGTCCAGAAAGTACAACCACACTGACATCTAGAGGTCATTAAAACACAGCAATCTGTCCTCCATATAAATCATGAAGACCACTGTGATCAGTCATCGAGTAGGAAATGCAGATTCAGACAGCGAAGAAACCTGAAATGTTTCTGCAATTTCTCTGATAATACAGGAGTGGAAATGCTTAGCATCTGCTTTTTATTTCCTTACATCAGAAAAACAACACCAAATGCTTGTAATTTAAAACAAATGGAGAAATGAAGAAAAACAAAATGTATTTATGTAAACAAATATTTATGATTGATCTTTTTTTTCAACTTTATTGATAATACATTGTATTGATCATTATATTAATTGTATAGAGAGAAGAAAACATCGATATCAATAAAATAGTTTACTATTTCTTTTGTGGATTGTTGTGAAGCAAATGAGTGTGTGTCTCAGTGTTATTTTAGTGACTCGAAAGTGGTTTTAGATGTTTTTTCATCGAACAAACCATATAAATTGATAATTCAATTTATAGTTAGCTTTAATTAGGATTAGTCAGCATTTTCCTTATTCTCCATTCATCTAGGAACCTCTATAGTCTAACTAGGGACCGTGGAGGTCAGTGCTGACCATTGTATTTATCTCCATTTTACGACCATGGTAGGACCTCCAGTCAACATTTACACACTACGGACAATTTGGGAACGCTAATTAGCCTAATCTGCATGTCCTTGAACTGTGGGAGGAAACCGGAGCACCGCAGGAAACCCATCAAGCACAGGGGAGAACATGCAAACTCCATGCACACAGACCCGAAACAGGAATCAAACCCGGACCCTGGAAATGTAAGGCTACTGTGCTACGGTCCTTATTATCCTTAAATCAAAACCCACACATACAATCACTTAACTTTAATTAAACTCATAATGAGTTGTTTTTGCTGCAAAACATTTCTATAATATTTTATTATTATTATTATTAATAATAATAATAATAATAATAATTTGTCTGTTATTCCTATTTTATTATCAGTGGTGTGACAGTGCCCAAAAGTCATGGTTCAGTGCAGTTTTGGTACAGTGAAGTTTTTAAAAAGAAACATGAACGTTCTTAAAAATTAATACAATGGTGTTCAAAATAATAGCAGTGTGTTGAAAAAAGTGAGTTAAGCTCCATATCCATATGATAACTTTTAATTTAAATCGCATAAATGCATTAGACACCCTGAACGTTCTATTCTGTATCACAACATGAAGAAAAATGTGCTAAATGTATTATTAGTTTAACGTAAGTGAAGAAAAACAAATATTAAGCTGTACAGCTGAACAGGTGATGAGTGAGGGATCTTTGAGTTCCTTCTGTGCAACAAACACACAGAACAAAAAGAAAAACAAAGAATCTAGAGCAAATAATTCCTAAATTCTTAGATGTCGCAAAACATATTAGAGACTTCAGAGACTTTTGCATAATGTGTCATTGTAATGTTATTATTGCTATTACTTAATGTATATGTGCTTTCTGTATGTAAAAATAAGTCAAAAACAACACATTGACTTAGATAGAAAGTGTATTAAAACATGAAAATGACAACTTCAGAATATAAAGAAAAATTTGTCATTTCACGCAAAATACTGTACAGGTGCTAACTGTTAAGCTTAAACGAATTTTTTTTAGACTTTGGTTTAAAAAGAAAATCCTGATAATAATAATCATGTATTTGTTAATTTTCAGATCTGATGGTCTGGTACTACTAAAATGGCAAAACATAACAGGTCAAGCTAATAACCAGGAATCAAATTCTTGGACCCATAAATATTAAGAGTTTCCACTTATCGTTTTGGTTTTTCTTTTCTTTTTTTTGACACAATCGTAAGTTTGAAAGATCTTTTCATAATGTGTCAATAGCAACATCATTTTACAAATCCATGCTGAAGCATGTTTATAATCAATTTAATTCTGCATCTTTATACAGGTCAATGTAGTGCAGCTGAGCAGATAACAGGAGTGATCAGAAGTACAATTAATACAGAAAAACGGGTTTCATTTGGGGGAAAACCAAAAAGAAATGGCACAAAAGCAATCAACACTGATTTCCAATACCGACCCTGGTCACGATTTTTAAAATCTGTGATCAGAGACATTGAATAGTGTAATGTAGCACACATTCACCTTCCAAAACCAAAAAAGCAAAATGTTTTACACACGTAAGATATGAGACAGCGGTAGAAAGAGATGGATCATAACCGCAGTCACAGTTATGACAACTCTAAATACAAAAAACTTTTTTTTTGTTCTGTTTGTCGTTATAAAACATGTAACATCACATTAGCTGGTATACATGGCATACATAAACATAAAGGCGTGTATGCTTTTAAAGCATGTCCGTACAAATCACTTTCACCGTCGAGCTGCCTTTCACTTCCTGCCCTGAAAAATAAACAACAAGCATAACATCTTTCCGTAAAAAGGAGAGTTCTCAGTAAAAAAAAAAAAAAAACAAAGGCGGTCAGGTTTTCTGGAATGACTGCGAATCTCTCACGGTAAACAAATCACCACCATATGCAGTGTCACTATCCTGCATCCATCAAAAATATGGCTGTTGTTTGTTGAAGAAAGAAATCAGCACTGGGTGGAGCACAGGACAACTTCGAGGCCCCCGGGAAGACTGATGTGGAGAGACGAGGTGTAGGATAGACAGTCCACAGTTAAATCAGCACCACTGTGAGGACGCTGCACCATATAGAGAAATGCCTCACACAAAATGTCCAGAATTTAACAACAAAACTTTGTTCATCGGGTTTCCCTCCACCACAGTGTAGCTGATCCACCGGCTCTTTTTACCCCCACAGTTTCTACATTGTATGCTGCTTAGCTCAGCACCGACTTCAGTCCAAAAATCTCTGGCAGGCCTTTTTCCAGCGACAAGCCGTACACCACTGATCCCGGTGCTCGATACCGTACACCTTTCTGCACTTTTTAGCCTCTCCTCGCACCCTCCTGTTAGGAGAACAAACAAGAAAACCTTAACAAACAAGAAACCCTCAACCTTAAAAAGAAAATACCTGACACCAAAATAAAACTATGCAAAACAGCTATTGAATTAAAGAATTTACGACAATGGGCACAATTTCCTAATGTCCTGTTGATATTTCTTAAAAAGAAATTAAAAAAATAAAAATAGTGCTAAGATGAACCAGACGTACCGCGCGGCACAGTGGCTTCTGGGAGGCGAGACGCTGGCGAGGTGTACAGGCCTGGAGGGGGCGCTGTTGTTCTGGAGCCACTGCTCTCCTACACTGACAGAACGTCGACGAAATGGAGTGGCCTGGAGATGCACAGAAACAGCAACTCAGCACAAAACATCAAACGCAATACAGATAATATCAACCACGGGACAAAATATCAGACAACATTATGATACTTTGCGCATTTTCACGGCCTTGGTGAACAAATAAATAAGCTGATCATTCATTACTTATTTATTTAACAAAATCAAACATTTTAACGCTTAAGTCGTGTTACTTTGAGTCACTAAGTGATTAAAAAGGTAAAGAAGACAGCCGTAATATTTTCGAAGTATCTGTCCTTTAGTACCACAGTAAATTATAAGTACATTCACAAGTACCTCACATATTTACACAAAGATATAAATCCAGCTCCTGCGATTTGATCCCTTTTCCACTAGATGGCAGAGTTGTAGAGCAATCACAGAACAAATGCAAGCAGCTTGCATGAAAATAATAGTCTATTTGACCCTTCCTCCTAAGTGAGATTTTACACTGTGCCCTGTTTATTGCCTAAAACCTGCACCGTGCACATCAGCACATATCAACACTACATTCACCAAGAGTCATAATGACTCACACACAGTCACACTGCATAGCAGAGACTCGAACTGCACGTCATGAGCTGAGCACGTACTTCCACACCCTGGCAGAATTTCTCAACACGTTTCCAGTGAAAGGTTAACCTGGTGGAGAAGAGGCTGACCTGTTTGCTCTGGTGTGCCGTGACGAGAGGCGTCCAGCGAGGCGGGGCAGGCACACACACAGTTTTGCACAGAGTCAAACCAACAGGAGGCGGAGCCTAGAACAAGAAATATGCCAGGGAGTCTGTAAGTTATGATTCTCATACAAAGATAAACAATCATTAGAAGATTTAATGGTTTGCATGCTTGAACGTTTGTTAGGCCTAAATCTCAGTGCTTGTGAATTTGAATGCAGCTGTGACAGCAATGCAGCTGCAAATCACAGGTTTGTATTAATAGGATATAATTTTTATGATAACGGCACATTTCTAGATACATGTACACCAGACGCTGCACATAAACACACACATTATATATATAAATAGTGATAGTAAGAAGAACAGGAAGTAACTCATTTTAGACAATGGTGAGGAGTTGATTATTTTCTCAACACAGCATGCCACCAAGAGTCCTTATGCAATTCTGGTATTTCATTCTGTAACTAAATAACGCAATGATTTATACTTTTTTACGCAACATCCTTTCAGGTTAGTCATGGCTGGTTCTCGCCTGCTACCTGGGAGCCCTATGTCATGACATGTGCTGACGTAAGGGTTTGAGATTAGAACTACTTCCTCTGAAATATTGCTTACGTAAAATGAGTGGGGTTTTTAGAACAAAACCAACAAAACCCAACCAAAGCTTGTGAAACCCGGAGTTAACCACAATCAGTCTGACTTACAACAAAAAGCCTGGTATAAAAAAATATAAAGATTATTTAAACATTATGGATTTAGTTTAAGCATTAAGTTTTAGTTAACAAGTTTGAATAAAAAATAAATAATTCCATGTTGTTCAACATACTGTATGGACACTACATGACCGTGTTAATAACAGTAAAGATTATTTCCCTGTTCTTTTTTTCCTTTTTTGGTGGTTGGTATGAAGTAAGCTGCATTACCGCCATAAATCATGATAAAAAAAAAACGAATAGGTTTACTGTTATATTATTATGATAACGCTGTAATATAGTGTCCATGCCTGATCTATCTCAAAGCCCTCATGGCGAGATGCTCATGTCAAAAGACCTACCTGGTACGAGTGTTCGGAGTGGACCTGCCAGAAACTGCTGGGGGCCGACTGGCTGAGTGGGCTGGGCTGGAGAAGCTCAGGAGTTGAAGGAGGGGATCTCTGATGGCTCAGACTGGAAGGTGAGCCGCAGCCGGCCGGCGCAGACGATTGCTCCACATCCTGGTAGATCTCTGTGTAGTAGAAGTCTTCTTCTCGTTGGCAACGCTCCTGGTCACTCTGTCTGCTAGTGAAAACAAGTACAGTGCACCCATGAGAGGTAGAAATCTTTTTAAAACCTTTCAAAATACCTTTCAAGTTTCTATTGCAGTTCCCAAACTTTCTAAGGAACTAAAAGTGAACACTTTTTTCGAACAGAAATGCCATATTCCTGGGTGTTAATATTACAGATCACTACAATACCATACAAACATGAAGAAGACTTTGTGCAGAACCACTTTAACAAGATAAGAAGCCATATTGATCCAAGGAACCTTTGAATAATAGTTTTCGTTTTAATGTTGGAACACAATTTTTCTATTCTGTTACATGTCGCTGACTAGTCAGCAAGCTCTGCTTCCACTATCTAACCAACTCTGAAACTATGAACCAGCTCTAACAATGGGTTCTGAAAAGGTTTCTGAAAATGTTCCTGTTGTGCAAACAGAATAATTGTCTTGCTCATTACTTACCCTAAGTGAAGAGTGCGAATGTGGCGCTTCATGCCTACTATAGTGGTGAGGATTTTGCCACAGTTGGGCCACAGGCATCTGTACGCCACCTTCACAGAGTTCTGAATGAAATAAACCAGGTAGAATTACAGTTAGTCCAACACAAAACAAACATGTGATAAATCCCCTGCTATAACCAACCTTGCAAACATATTTATACCTTGCGTTTCCTCGGTGCTGGTTCATCAAACAACACTTGATCCATCTCCATGTCCAGGCCATCGTCGACAGGAGGGGTGCGGTCTGCTTCTGCGTCAGGTGGAGACGGCGCAGGACTGCTGTTTCCATGGTCACAGCTCCAGTAACCACCGTCAGACATTTCGCTCCCAGTGCTGTCTGTCCCGTTGCTATTTGATGCTAAAAACAAAGTTAAACATGAATTTAAAAACAACATACATGATGTGGGGAACAAGACCGCACTGGAAGTCAGCTAACCTGGAGTTGGTTCTTCATGAATGGGGCTTTGGATCATTGGGCTGCAAGACAAACTGGTCAGCACCATCGCAGCCATGATTTCGTCCATGTCCGCACTCTCTACACTCCTGAACAAAAGATCAGAAACGATCAGAACCAAGCTGAGAAGACCACATTATGAATTCTTTGATAATAACAGAAGCAAACCTTTTTGGCACATCGATCGATGATGACACGGTGTGAGCAACGCTGCTTGATGGAGTCAACCATACATCCTCCAGTTTCCGGTGCACATGCTGATTGAGCTGCTGTATGAATATGGAGACCTCATTGTCCACGTGATTGTGCTGCTCCACGACACCAGCACGCTCATGTCCTCCGCAATGCACGTACACCTGAGAGACATCAAAAATGATCCCATCAAACTGAATGCAAATCAATGAAACATATTACTTTTAGACTTTACACGCCCTCGCTCTGGCTTACCCGCTGTCCCGGATACAGTTTAATCCTATGGCCACCATGGACTCCTGTTCCAATCCCTGAGATCACAGGAGCGCCATCTGTGTCTCCATGTCTGACGTCCATGAGTCCGTCTCCTAAAGAGTTGCACAGCAAGGCTCCCAAAGGAGACCGCTTTCCTAACCTGCTCCTCGGTAGCACTGGTAGCACCTTCTCCATCGTTACTCCTGCAGGAGATCTCCTGAACCAAAAGAAAATCTGCAAAAAGGAAACAGAAAGAAACATTTCCTGTTGTTGGTCTCACACATGCAAATGACTTTCGAATTAACACGACAGCAGTAACAGTAACAAGGCTGCAAATCACAGGATTAAATATGTTATCGCTTCTACAGTAACAGCTCATTCATAGGGTCTTGTAGTTTAGATGATCATGTAGACACCAGTAAGGAGATGTTTAGATTTATAAAAGAACTCTCCAGTATTAGCACTTCAGCATTTAGCAAAGCCACAGGACAACTAACAAACAAACACTCTTCAAGATGGATGCTTTGCTGACATTAAACACTAAACAGAAGCCCCATACTTATTAAAGAAGTAGAAGTGCTTACACACCGCTCCTTGAAACACTTTTATTCCACACTGCTGCTGAGAAACACGGCAGGTGACTAAATTTGATTAGGTACGAGTAGTGTTAAAAATACTACTATATAAAACGAGGTGATAATTAAAGTCTAACTGTACCCTCAAACCCACGCTGATTACAGCCTGACACAGGCGGCGCCAATCAGGCATGTGGCTACTCTCTGGCCAAACTACTCAAACACCATTACACGAAATGATGCAAAATCCTGAAAGACCGGGTGTTACGCTGTGACTCACCAATCCATCAACCAAAAACTAGTCAAAACATGACAGTGACATCACAATCTCATGATCAGCAGTCCAAGACTCACATGAGCAGACTCACGTAGTGCTAAAATTCAAAATTCGCAGCCCATCTTTAAACTTTGTACTGTATGAGGGAAGATCAGGGTGGGCTGCCACAAGATGACACCCGGATACTAAGAAGCCTCCTGTGGTTCTGGTTACAGTTCTGACCATTATGGGCATAATAAGAAGGGAAGGTTCAGACCTAAAAGCCATTACAATGAAAGACACTGGGAAGCTTGATGTGAAGCTGGTTTTAAATTTCCATGATTCCAGTAAAGGCTGATTCATGAAGGAATGTGATCTCCATAGAACTTTCAGCGGTTTCCTCCTGTTGCACCCTGAGCAACTCTATAAACGTTGTCGTGTCTGATTCTAACAAATGTAATTATGTTTTGCAGCAGCCTGTATGGTTAATAAAGAAACATAATAGCTTAGTAGCCGTAGTAACAAAAATGCACAGGTTTCATATATTTTGGACAAACATTTGCAAAGCTCAGCAGTATTTGAGTGTGTGTGGGGTGTGTGTGTGTGTGTGACAGAGAGAGAGAGAGTGTGTGTGCGTGTGTCACTTCATCTCCAGCTGTATTACACTCATCATCCACAGGAAATGCCTTGAATGCACTGTAAAGGTTCTAAAGCCTGAAAGATGAGATCAATGCAAACAAAGCACCATCACGCGCGCGCTTACTGACCATTTCACACAACCCGCGCACGTCATCTATGTATGGGTGACGTCACACAATGCAGTAGTCTACACAGAGATTCGGCTCTTACCCGTACCTTGTTTACTTGCAGTGGCTCTCCTGTGTGTGGCTACTGGAGTACAAGTTTGATAAAGATCCGTGTGTGAAAAGAAGGCGTGTTTGCAAGTCTATATGCAACACGCACGCGCTAACGGTTTTTTATTTTATTTTGTAAAATATATCGGTTTAAAGTTCTCACACGTATGCACGAAGCACGCGCTTGCTTTTTCCTTAAAGGAATGTCCCTGAAGCCAAACCCAACGCACGCACACACTCACTCACTCAGAACACACACTTTCGCAAAAAATACAAATATATAGAAAAAGAAAGAACACGCACGCGCTCCAAACAAATCCGCGAACATCGCTCGTTCAGGCGCACCGCCGCGCGCGCACTCGGGTAAATTATAATCTAAAGCTTAGTTATTTTTTGAATGAAAATTGCGTACCTGCTTGTAGTCTCCTCCAGATCACACTCCCCCTCTTTTTTCACTCTGAACTTGCTCTGACCGGCTTCGACTCGCAAACGTTTCCAAAAGCGCACTCCGGAGGCGCGTGACAAAACCCGCACCGGATCGTTGGAGGAGCGCGTGCTAGGAGGCGTGCACCAGAGGGTGGGTGTGTGTCTCTAATACGTTTCAGCTTTGGGAAAGGTTCTGTTCTGACGCATGCGTTTGTAATATGAAGCCTGTCGCGTTCGGAAGCTTTCAGCTCACTTACACAGTCAAAGGTTGTTGATGATTTTTTTTTCTAACTGCAGCTTTGACAAAATGTGCCTTTAAAACTCCCTGCATTTTATTTATTTATGCCATTATTTTTATGCAGTTTGCTTTTTAAATAAACATATAGGGCTCAGGACTGTGTAGCATATATGCCCAAAAAAAAGAGTTTATCAGTATGATGAACTGCAATTTATTTCAATTTAACCAACTATAGAATGTAAAGAATGTAAAGATAGGTCACATAGGGTCACAATTACACATGAACAAGTTATTATGGTTGTTTTTGCTCATTTTCAATTTTATGTAAAGGTTCTACATATTTGGAATGTCATTCCCATATTCTGGTAGTGGTAAATATACATTAAAAGCGGTACAGATGATGAGTGAGTGATCTGTGCTTCTTGGGTTTTAAAGTTAATATGCTATAGTTTTTAAGGTAACTACTCATCAACATGGAGTGTACTGCAAATCTTTCACATAATTTAAAACAAAGTTGTGTTGTTATTTAATTATGTATAATAATTAATATGGTAAATTGCTCTGTTATAAGAGATATTTTGACCGTAACTATATGTCTAATCTTTTACTGTGTCACTTTTTGACTGGGCACAATATTTACAATGTTTTTGCACTAATTTAGATTACATTGTTTTGTTTGTTTCATTTTTTTGCACTCCATCTTTTTTAGCATACAACCGTAGCAGACGATTTTTACTGCATGTTCATGCTTACAGCACTCCTTATTTCACACAATAAAACTTGCAGCATTTATTGGAGGAGTCTCCAGAATCAGTGCTTTGTAAGAGGAAAGGGCACAGTGGATAAGCATTTAACACCACTGCCTTACACCTCCAGCTTTGGGGTTCGAATTTCATCTAGGCCTACTGGGGTTTCCAAATTGCCCTTAGTGTGTAATTAAGTAAGTGTGTGTGACCATCCAGGGCGTCTCTCACCATATCTCCTGAGCTTCCTGGGATAGGCTCCAGGCTCGCGTGACCCACCACAGGACAATCAGTATGGAATATTGATGAATGAATGATATTTTCAGAATTGTGGACTTTATGCTTTACGGTTTCGCATGTGGTAACTAAGCAACTCTGTAAGGAAATGTTTGATTAATGTTTCATTTGTGGAAGGAGTCTTCAGTGTCAGTGCTTTGTTACAGTAGAGGTAAATGTGCTTTAATAACTTCTGATATCTTCAGGACAGAGGAGTTTACATTTCATTGCTGTTGTAATGTAACTGAGATCATCATGCTTCATGCACTACATTATAACGTAAACGAGAATGTATAAATAGTATGAACTTTCATTCCTTAACATGCTGTGTTGTAAATGCTGTTATATAAAAAAAAAATCCTATAACATTGTTTTATGCTTGACATATTGTACACTAAATTGCACATTGCTGGTTAAATGATCGCAAGTTAATATTTGCTTTTGAAGAAGAAGAATCACGTGCACATTTAAATGTATGGCTAGTACATATCATCATCTTGATGTTTTTTTTATGTAATTTGTCTGTAAACAGTTGTGTAATCCTTAGTACTTTGTCTACAGCAGTACAGAAGTGTGTTTTTGGAGCGTTGTGTGTATTGTGTTGTAGATGCCGGTTTGAGTCAGTTCCTGGGTTTATCTGATCCTCTCTCCAGCTCTTGTAGTAAACAACCCAGCCATGTGGGCAGGATGTGAGCTTGGATTGGCTGAAAGGCGATTCTTAAGACACACGCCCTAAAATCCCGACTTGTTTACGCCAGAATGGTGGCAAGGGTTGCCAGATTGTCATCCCCCAAACCTATTTTTGAACTTAATTCTTAAGACGAAAAAAGCAGCGGTTATACTCGCTTTTAGCTTTTTTTCTATTAATTTATCACTTATTACTTATTACCTAAGAATCATGTATCAAAGCTGCAGTTTGCAAGAGATTTATTATGCATTAAAGTTATATTATTCCAAAACAAGTTTAATGCAATGCCCCTGTGTGCAGGAGGCAATGGCCACAGTAGCAAAGTTTTTTTTTTTTGCAGAGTAGTTCTTTATAAAATAGCACTCTCAAGACGAATCCGCAATGTACCTGCATACTGGCAGAACAGTTTGCATTTTCACTTACAAATGCATGCCACCGCATGCCAGATACTTAAAAAAAAAAATTATAAGTATCCCACTATGCCAGGTTTGCACTTTAATCAGGCATACTGTAGACACTAGATTTGGTTGTTCACATGTTCAGATGAGCTGTAGTGAGATGTGCAGTGCAGCACGCGTGCAGAGAAAGCAGGGAAGTGATTACATAACTGCTCCATAGCATAGCTCAAGTGAGGTTTCTAATTACACACTCCATAAATCCTTAATCCGTAAACAGAAATCCAACAACTCCACCCCTTGCACTGTTTTTTCCATACGTGATAGGGAGTAAAGATCGATGAAAGCTGCCTGTATTTTTATACAGAAAATAAAAGTATAAACCAGAGGTTGCTATAATGCACGGTGTATATGCGAGTTTCGTATTGTTTTTTTTTGTTGTTGTTTTTTTTTTGGAGTACGACATGGTGACGTCATGCATGTAAGCAACTGAGGATTTTTTTTTTTTTGCTATAATTAAAGTGGTCGTGTGTTTTTTTTTGTTTTTTTTTTACCCGCCTGGTATCTGCCTCCTTGCGCACACCCAGTTTACGGCTATTACGTGCGCGCTGATGAGTAACTGCTGTGCTCTGCAAAGAAAGGAACATGTACGTGCAGAAGAGCACGTGGCTCCGCGAGCATCTCGCGCGCCCCCTGGGACTCCGTGCACGCGCGGTTAAACGACTCTACATTAGCATTAGCTTGAAACTGCTAATAATACGAACTTCATAATAATAACAACATCATATTATTTTAGCAAAAAAATATATTGCAAGAGGTGTACAAATCGCTTCCTCTTACCGAGGCGATTAATTTAGTTCAGTACATCAAAGTGATTCGATTCCTTTACTCTTTGATTGAATCATGTTGTTTTTCAGGTGGGTGAGGGGCGTTTACAAAACTTCCAAAGAAGGTTTGAATGCCCACGAATAGTCACTACATTTGCAAGTCCTGTAGATCCTGTAGTTCAATTCAAAGATTCATTCTAAAAAGCTTCCCTGAGGTGAAGTGATTAAAAGATTAAAACCAGGAGCAAACCTTACACAGTATAGTACAACCTCATACTAATGCAGAGAAAGAAACAGGCACAGTTTTGAAGGAAAGGGGTTGGACACTGGAAGCAAAGCAGTAAAGTCCTGGGACACTATGTCCTTACCAAGTTTTATGACACTTGTATTCAAGAACTTGATGTTTTTCCACAAAGAACTTTACAAGACAAACTTTAAATATAATTCTTTAATTTCTAAGTTACAAAACAATCAACATACCTGAAAACAAATTAATTTAATGGCTACAGATTCTACAATTTCAGGGAGGAAATGAATAGAATAGAATGAATGAATGAATCACAGCCCCATACCATTACTCCACCTCAGATAAAATCTTATGACACTGTTTTACTGACCACACCACCCCCAGCCTTTCATATCCACCCTGCCGGCACCACCACCAGCGATGACCTTTTGCCTTTTAGGTTTTAAAGGGCTGCTTTCTTACTAGGTTTCTCCCTCTAGGAACACACGACAGAAGTTTCTAGATTTTCCTTAGAACTCTTTTTGAAAGGTAGGACATTACCCTTTTTAAAGAGAGTAGTTTACACAACAACAATACTAATACCACTATTAGTAATAATAATAACAATGATGATGTTTTCTGTCATGTTTTCTTTCATGCTATTTGTTTTGTCACTGTCATGTATCTTATATTGTAAATTTTCTCAGAACACTTTCACCAAATAAAAAAAGTTACCCACAATGACTTATTCTGAAAAAAATAAAGAGACTGACATATGATGACTTAATTTAGCATGATGTCACTGTGTACATCCTGTCTGTGTGTCAAAATGACTTACTGAGAATCTGGACTTTCTCTCATGTCTTCATCATCACAATGTAAACAGTGTGGTTTAGCATTATTTGAAACCAGCTGTCTTTAGAATTCCATTATGTGTGTTTGAAACAAACTGTTTTTCTGTTTGTTTTTCTAAATGTCTGAATAGGAATCATACGCACAGGATTAAGTTGGGAAGCTCTGGAGTATCTCTTTAACAGAAAAAAAAAAGTTTATACCATTTAAGATGTATGTAGAGGTAGAGAGTTCAAAGCAGTGGTGTTAACAGGACTTCATTTTAGACATGGATAAGGAAATGTGCTAAAATAAAATCACTGTGCGAGCTCATTAATTATAAAGGATGGAGTGTGATGTACTAATGCTTTCACATCAATCAATGTTTCTATCTTAATAAGTATACTTATTATTTATAACAGTTTAACTGATATTCATTAAAATATCATTATATCCAGCATCATAAAACCAGATCTATTTCTCTATTGGGATTTTCATCAGCTGTCACCTCTATATCCCTGAGCTCAGAGTGTAGTAAGATGGTTAGTAGCTAGATAAATTAAGTAGATCAATCCTGATTGCGTGATTCTGTTTCTCAAGAAAAAAAAAGACATGAAATAAAATGTGATTTAACAAACCATAAGTTGCATTTGTTTAATGTTAAATACTGATGAATCATAAGGGTGATGTTGATCTGTTATTAACACCATAATAGTTGAATTACTATGCAAAACATTATTTTGTTTTGCATAGTTATTCAACTATTATATATCATATATGTATTTTACATATATAATTTCTGTATGTCTGTTATGTTAGCCTCACATAAATAATCATTTGAAATTATAATGACATATGGTACTTTAAACATCTGTGAACCCAAGAAAAGACTTTCTGACATATGATCTAAAGGTCTCCTGCATGTTGAAATGTGCCTGGTATTGGTTCATGGGAAACAGACCAGTAGCCTGTATGAAATATGTGCCATTTGTTTGGTGTGTGTGAGAACTCATGTAATTATATTTTGATTAAAAATGCAGCCCCCTGAGGGCCATGTCTTTGAGACCACATGAAAGGAAATCATATCAGTAATCAAATAAGGAAGTTCATGAACCACAGGTTTAAGCATCTTTCCTATTACTTAAAATCCTGGTCAGCGATATCGCAATGAGGATATTACACAAGTTTAGTAAATTAACTAACATCAGAAAAGTGAACAAGATAACTTGGAAGAATCCATTTTACATGGCAAAATCCCCAGAATTACATTAAAACATGTTGAGAGCTCATAGTTAAATGTGACTATGAGTCAACATGTAAAAAAAAAAAAATAGAAACATCAGCAGTGTCAGTAGTATAGAGTGTGAATCTGACAGTTCCTTAGCTACATTACTCCAATTTGCATGAAAGCTGGCTTTATTTCCCAAAAAATAAACCAGTTTATGATGTACAACAGTTACCAATGATGTTATAAATGGATTATGCAGCACCACATGTTCCTGTTAATAAATACAGTCTTTGTTTATGCTCTGAGCTTTATGTTCGACTGCTCATTCATGCCTGCAGGATAAGATAAAAAAAAAAAAAAAGATTTGTTGCCTTTCATGGGACCCCTGTCCTGATGTACAACTGTAGTCTCAATGACACCATAAAAAACTTTCTGGCACATTTTTTTAAGGACCACCTATTTATATCAGTATTTGTATATATCTATTATATAACACCATCTGTTAATTCTAAATTACATTTGTGGTATGCATGCAAAAATTAGAGTAAATCAATGAACAACAGTATGAAAAAATAGGGGGACCAAAAACTGATCCCTGAGGCACTCTTTAACTAACAGGTGGAGAGGAAGGTAATTGTGCATTGGAATGCTGTCTATTTATAAAGTCAGTTTGAAATTAGAACGTGAAGAAAGATGAACCTGGAGTACAGTACTGTAAGTTTTGTAAAAATAGTATATATTGCATTAAATACCCAGCTGGTAATTCAGCTAGGGAAAAAAAACAATGCTCAGTTTATTGGGCATAGAGAGTTAAATATAATAAACTGATAATTCTGTATATTGATCAGAAAATAATTATATAGTTTCCCTGATTCATATAATGAACTGAAATGTATTTATATCGTACAAAAAATCACTTAAAGGTGATTGACATTTTAAAAGTAATTTAATATATTAATAACTTAAACCATCCAGAAAATCTATTTATCCATTATCTTCAATTTTATCCTTTGGAGAGTCACAGAGGGCTTGGAGCCTGTCCCAATAAACTCGGGATATACCCTGGATGGGCACTACAGCTAATTTGGAAACACAGATCAGCCTACAGCAGTCTACAGAACCTGGAGGAAACCAAAACCTTGAGGACCCACCAAGCACAGGGAGGCTAAGCAAACTGAATTTAAACCTTCAACCCTGGATAGTTGAGGCAACAGTATTAAACACAGTATTATGTTACAACAACAATAATAATGATAGTAATAATAACCATAATACAAAGTTAATTTTATATGTTTTAATTGTATCAAAAAACCTTAGTGGTTGCATCCAGATTATTATAATAAGCTAATGTAAAAGAAAAGCTTGATGCTGTAGGAAAATGCCTCAAAGGATAGATTACTTACTACACTCACTTTACCGGAGGGACAACTATTATAAGAGTCGTTCTTTTAGCTGCTCTCATTAAGGGGTTGCCACAGCAGTCCAATTGATCCACTATTTTACCTGGCACAGGTCTTATACCAGATTTACTAAATATGTGCTGTGTCTAGTAAGTGAATTGTAGGGCAATGGTTGGGAATTGAATCCACACCTACAATCATTATTACAAGTAATAAACATTATTACGTTTAAAGGTATAGTCAGCAAATTTATTGGATGTTACCTAAGGCTTAATAATATCCAAAACACACAAGTACCCTACAACTCCTTAATGTGAGCGTAAGTGAGAGTTTTCTGTAGTAGCAGCTAACATGACTGACGGATAGCTAGAGAAGCCTGCTTGTCCTGCTTTCATCGAACGTCTAGTTTACAGTTTTAGCTTGAGGCACAACTGAGACCAGAGTTCCCCCAAGTGAGAAAAAAAATCCAAAATGAACAATGTTTTATCTCTCATTTATTTTTTTACAACATCCTGGATATATACACCAAAACTAGTTGAAAAGAAAAGGGTTTACAAAGAGTTAACTATGTGCATATTTTCAGTCACACAGATACACACGACGTCCTTGGTTATGTAACGGCTCACAACTTATTCATGAAGCGGTGCAGTGCAAAGTGATTACTGATTAACTGGTTTTGGCTCACAATGGGCCTCCTTTATCATTTCAAATACGAGCAGGTTTGAAATGTGGCATTCATGAAAATCCAGTTAGTTTAGAGCACAAGTTTGTGTGAACAGCCACCCTCAGTAATTTGAGTAAATTTTTAAACCTTGCCTGATCGTTCTCAAATCGTATAATTAACAGTGAGTTTTTATATGATTTTATAAATGAATAACAGCGTCTACATCACCTATTGTCATCCACTACACACCAGTTTAATGAATGTTTTGCGAAACTAACAATAAATGTATAAATTAGCATAAATCAGACTTTCCATTTAAGCCAAAAGTAATGGCACCATAATATCACATATATGTGCTGCAGTGGCTGAGCTGCGTTGCTGGAATATTTAGCATTTAGTTGCCATTTTGTCATTTTCAGCGCTCTGTGAGCTTTGTCTTAATGGTATGTTGTGTACATGGTTAAATATATGTACCAGCACTTTACAGCTATTGTTTTTTTATTATTATTTACATTAGATTGCCATTCATCAGCATCTGCAGATGAGTATGAAGAAAATCAGGGAAATCTTTGTGGGAATTTGTAGCTTTAGTTAAATTACTCACCACAATTGATAAGTGTGGCCGAGTTTATACAGACACTGAATACGGTCTGAATTTCATCTAAACTTTGTGTAAACTTCATTTAAGAAATTTTGGATTCCCAACACCAAATAAAATCAGACATCCACATACAGTTTTATAATGTTTAACACATGACCTACACCTCATACATACAACTACAAATTGTTTCAGGACTGAAATACAAACATGGATCAGTGCATTTCCATGAAATTGACTCTTGATTGTAGAGATAAATCTCACTCTAAAAGTTTCTATCCTAAGCAAAAACCATTTCAGTGAACACTTCAAAGGGGTTGCTTTGTTCAAGGAACCTCTGCTATGTGGTTTTTCAATTTGGTTTCATGCATTACCCCTTTAGAAAATTAGAACACTTATAGAACTCTTTATACTTGCTAGAACTCTTACATTATTACTCACACTTTGTGAGATAATGCAGGTATTGTAGCCAGAAGTTCTACCCTGTTGCACAGTGGGTCATTATATACAGTAGAACACCAATAGATTTTGCAATCCACTCACGAATAGTTCTGGAACTTTCTTCTCCCCAACAGTTTCGCAGATGTCCTAAGTGGTGGTGTTGGAACAACAAGGAATAGGAGATGATATTTTAAAGGGGATTTGTCTGTTCTTTCAGGATAAGCATTTTTAGTGAGCGTATACACACACAGTTCGAGACTCAATTCCAGGATAGATGATGGCGTTGCTCTTGGTGATAAGAGCATTGATGAATCAAAGACAGAAGCTCTATTTACTGCACGCTCATGTGCATCAAAGCATTATTAAACTACCAGAGTTAGAAGTGTTCTCATCGTCAAGCACCCTACTGGAAGTATAAGGCACCATTCACCACTGGCTGTGTGTTGCGTTCTGCAGGACAAAAACACACCATGATGTTACAAACATAATAAATCATGTATTTTTACATTTCTCTTACTTATTAATAAAACAAATATACACACTTCTATCACAAAGGCTTTTGGAACAAAGAAGTCCGAATTGTGTCCTTCAGTACGATATGCATATTAAACAATTTTTGTGACACTTTTTACTGATTTTTATCTTGGTCATTTGTAAATAAAGCTCTAAATATGTAAAATCATTATGTGAATTTTAAAATCTAGCAGTGCCCCCCCCCCAATGGGACTCCAATCTGCAGGAGAGTGTAAAATTACAAACTTAATGAAAACTGCCTTAACTGATATTTTACTCCAGTGTTTGAAGGCAACAGTTCTGGTAAGATGTTCTCCAACAGCCGTCTTAATTTTTACATTATATTTACGGCATTTGGCCGACGCTCTTATTCAGAACGACTTGCTCAGCTATGCTTAGCTTGTGTATGAAACAAGATTTAGTCGACAAGACCAGCAAAAGTACCGAAAAGCCAACACTGATCAATCTGACTAACACTAGCACTAGCAAGTTAATATTGACTGTGGGAGGAGTTCCCAGGGGAAATCCACCTCCCCCCACTGCAGAAAGTCAGACTGTGTTACAACCAAACTTGCATTACCAGTGACTTTTTTTTCCCTTTTATTATTATTTTTATCATGCCAGTATATGTAAAAGGACAGAGACATGCCAAATGTGTGACTCCTCCATTGTTTGATGGGGTCAGGCAGCTCCTCGGGCAACACGGCGAGATCTGGTGAGATAAGGGTAAAGGATGTTTGGTCAGTTGGTCATAAGAGTGTTGACAGAGTTACAGACAGGAATGTACAGCTGTGTTGTGATGCTTACGCCTTTCAGGAGCGGGACTCTCTTCTTTAGTCATCGGGTTCACCTGTTCACATATTTTACAAACTTTAAAATCTTTTTTGAGAGCAAATCAGAATAAAATGGATAAAATTAGATTGTGGCTTAACTTACAACTCGAACCAGTGTGGATGTGCTCCTCTCTACTGAGGGATTGCTACTGCTTTCCAGAGAAAATGACTGTCTGTTAAACACCACAAAAGAACTGATGTTAGGAAAGCATTCATTAGCATAAATGTAATAAAACAAAACACATTTATAACACTTAACAACATGCTGTCATTTTCATTGAACTATACTATTACAGTAAGCAATTCCCAAACAAACGTACAAATCTTGGCTGCCCTCTACTGGCTAAAATGATAATTTCAAGCCCAAACGCATTTAAAAACCGTAGAGACTCACTGAAATACTCTACTGCCCCCTACAGGATACTATTAAAACTCCAAGTGGATAAAAATAATAAAAATCACCTTACTGTATTTCCAACCAACGGCAAAATTAATGGCACACTTTACAGAAAAATCTGTAAGTGCAGTACAGAATTATATCTATTTTTTTTAAATAGCTCTGAAAAACGTCGAAATAACAAAAATTAATAAAATTATGTTTTATTATCTTTGTTACACCCAATTTAATACATTTTCTTTAAACAGTCTCATTTCATTAGATAAGAATTTTGCTTTTTTTGGAAATAAATATTCCAAAATGAGACATTTTAAAGCCTAAAATGTATAAAAATAGAAATAATAATTATATATCATCATCATGCTCATAACAGATGACTTTTTACCATTACAGAGAGAGAGGTTTACATATTTTGTATACATTTGTTTATTACTATTTTTTCTATACTATTATGTTTTTCCCCATCTAATCCTGGTATTTTCTAGTGCCTAATTTATAAGCTTTGGCAATACGAATGTAAATATTTGTCATGCCAATAAAGCACCTTTTGATTTGAGAGAAAGAGAGAGAGAAGGAGAGAGAGACACTCTCTCTCTTTCACACACACACACCCCAGTGTGAAGTACTGTTTATAGGTGCTATAACTTAAATGAGAACAGGAACCAACTTGTTTTAAGGATATTCCAGTACATTAATATAACTATAAACTAATAAAAAAAAAAAAAAAAAAACATGATTTGCCATTCTATAATCCCCAACAGCTTTTTTAGATAAAAAGAAAAACTGCTAAACAATTTTCTGTTTCATTTCTTTTGTGCTCCCTTTCTCCTTGACATTTAGTAAAATATTCTGAATTGAATGTTTTTTTCCTTTTTACACCATAACTTAATGTTGTCAGTTTCCGGCTAAACAGCCAGGTGTCTCCTTTGTGTCAAAAAGCTCATTTTTTTTCAGTAATGTGACATGGACACAATCTCTTGAATACTTCAAGAATAAGTGAAATGATCAAAGGAGACAAGAAGAACAGGATATGCCCTGGAAACCGTCCACAAAAAATGAAGTGATTAAATGAAAAGAACTGTGAAAATTGTTATATTAGTTGGTTAGTTGCAGCAATAATCACCAATACTACTATCTAAAAAAAAGAAAATGTATTGTTTAGTTTAGATTAGATTATTCTCTCAAGGGTGCCAATAGTTATTCTTATTACTTAGATGCTTTTTAAAAGCTAATAGTAAGTAAAACAGTATGAAGGTAACATATCGCAATTGAGTATTTAATTAAATAATTTAATTTCCTCATTTTATACAATTAGTACAAATAACACTTCTTTAAGTGAGACTTTGCTGTGGAAGACTGCGGCTCTTATTTGAGGCTATATAAAGCCTTAAATGTAATTTTATTTGAACTCACAATCCTGTCAGCGTCACTATATTTAGTAATTCTCATTTATTGGTTTTCCATTCACTGCGGGAGGAGTGAGTCATGTAAGTGGCTCTTGTCTTCAGACTGTGGTATGCCTGGTCACACCTAATTCCTGACAAATTCCTTGAGCTGACAAACTTGACCGTGCTGTCCTGGAATGTTGTTGTAAAGAGAGCAGATGAATGAAAAGCCCATGAGTGTTAAGGACAACAAGACACGAAGGCCCTCACCTCTGACAGCTCGAACAGAGAGCGAGAAGTGTGATGGTAAGGATGAAGAGGATGACCACGGAGAGGAACGCTAGTCCTGGGAGGTTCAGTGCATCCCATGTCTGAGGGGCGATGTAGATGGGCGCCATGATTCTGGTCCAAAAGGCAGTTCTAGAGAACACAAGAGATTAATTTTAGAGACACCACACCTCATTATGAGCACATTACCCCTCTATCCAGCAATTATTTAGGTATTTAAATACTCAAGGTATTTAACTGATTGGTGTGAGTAAATTTTATTTTCATTATCTTTTGTCCACCTGTCTTTGGTGGTGCTTTTGCTAGTACTTTTGCCCCCAGTTTTTTTGGCTGAGCTCTCTAGTTTGATTTTACATTCATACCTCTGGGGTGTGCGTGTGCGCGTATATATAGCATTTTGTCTTGGTCAGCGCTGTAACCCGAGTTCAGGACTAAAACCTGGAACTATGAGGAGATGATGCTTCCTGCTACAGAACTCTGATGCGCTCCGTCTTGATTACTTTTTAGATTTACTAATGCAGAATTTTCATAGCTCTTAATTTTTGTCCTAAATACTCTGTATTTGGACCCTGTTCCAGTCTTTCTACTTTAAGACATTTTTAACCCTAGGGCTTCTTGGTGCTCCCTGCTTCCTACAGTAAAAACTATTGTCATAATGACAATTCACTACCCTCCTGCGTTCTTGTGTCTTCTGATAAGCAACCAGATTCCTTTCAGCTGCTTTTGCTTATCCAAAAATGGGCTTGAGGTGTGCAAGTCTTTAGTCTGAGCTTAATTCTGGGCTTGTTATATAAAACAAAGCCATAGGATCTGTTTTTTCAGTGGAACAATGTCACTAAACAATGTCTTTAAACAATGTCTAAGGTGATTACTGTAAACATCACTAGATTAAAAACCCCACCTTAAAGCCATTAAAGAATTAATCTCCAATATTGTTTGTGAAGCCTGTAATAACAATTAGTCACAATAATTTGTATTTACTACATCCATTACATAAAAGACTACATAATGTTTGAATATTTAAATCACATCATGGTGTTATTATAAAGAATGCACAGTTGTTCTGTGAGTAGTTCCTGACAATTAAGAGATGTTGTCAGTAAAGGAGAGCAAGGAGTGATGGAGCACCAGGATAACAACTTGTGACACCCATTTGGCCATGACATTTAAAATAAATCAATACACAAAATAACCTGAAATTAACCTCACAACTAAAAAAATATCCCAATTTTAAATCAGCTCAATACAATGGCAGAGTGATTTCACACTTCTCCTCTTCTAGTTAAATCCTCGCACATGACTTGAACAAGGAAATATTATATGCAGCAGGCCAAATAATCTTCAATCTGTGAATTTGAGGCTTAGGATTTTTCTAAAAAAAATTGTAATACCAAAGGTGAATTCAAGGACAATAAATTACCGCAGTGAAGCATGGTGGCGTTAGCATTGTTCTTAGTGTTGGCCTTAATTGTGGCTGCTTCTTTGACCAAATCTGCTCGATACCCAGACACTAACATTTGGCTATTGAGTCAAGGTTGTTAAATAGTCTTTCTAGTTTTTTTAATACCATGATGCTCTTTATAATCAAATCCTGATTTCCAAAGCTTCGCCTCTGACTTATTTTGAAAGCTCATTTGCCTTCATGATGCTGTTTGTTCAAGTAATAAACTCTCTCTTGCTCCAGGAACAGCTGCAACCTACCCTCATCATGGTGATAAACTGCAGATCAGAAATAATGTAGAGTTTTTCATTCATGTTACCCAGTATTTATTAACTACCTGTTGTGAAAATCATAATCACACAATCAGATAATTTTAAGGTGAACACTACAGGAATGTGCTTCTGATCTAGATCATCACCTGTTTTGCTAGACCAGGTGTGTCCAACTCATGGGCTAGATCACTGGGCGGAGAGCGCAGTCCTGGCTGAGGACATTAGTGTGTAATGCAGTTTTACTGCAGGCTTTTTTTTTTTAGTTTTGAAACTTAAAACAAAGGATGAGAACGCTCACTTGGCACTGTGCCATTATTTGGGGTTTGTCTGCTGCCTGAATGAGAGATTTTTCAGTAAAGTAAATGTCCAGGGTGCGTCAGTGCATCCTTTAAATCCTCACTTTCATAAAATAAATTTCATTTGGGGCTAATTTACTTTGTGAAACTTATGCATTAAAAGAAATGGTAGTGTGTGTGCGAGAGAAAGAGAGAGACAAACACACAAAGTGAGAGAGACAGGGTTTAAAGCTGTGATGTAATGATGGAAAACTTTGGTTCAAACTCTACCAGGTGGAGAAAATATAAGCACAGTCATTATTTGGAGACGTTAGCATTATTGTTTAGTTACATATATTTTAGGAATAAAAATGTCAGTTCATGATGTGTGATGGTTAAGTTTCAGGATTGCTGTTTCAGCCCCACCCCAAAGCTGCAATTAAAACCGGGAACTGGTTCCTAGAGCCTGACATAAACATTTCAATATTTCTACTCTGCATCACTTTTCACTTCATCTCAGCAAAAAAATTATAATAATAAAATACAGTAATAAGTGAAATCATAAAAAGTGATCATGAAATGTGACATGACTAGCTAAGCACTAAGTCTTTAATTTCATTTGAAAGAAAAAGGAACATAAAGTCACGTACAGGCTGAACTGCTCACCACGCTGCTGCTGATGCTGTCCTTCTCAACCTCTTGGCCTTTTTCTTGAAATCACAAGCAGAGCGTTTTGTCCATGTGTGTGTCCTGGATATCAGTGTGGATTAATAAGATGGTCAGCAGAGTTTGAGTTTGTGTGTGTGTGTATTTCATACACAGGTATTATACACCTTACTGAAAAGGTTTACTTCCTCATTCCCCTTCTCAGTCTCTCATTCGCTCATTCTCTCTCACTCTCTCCCCCTCCCTCCCTCTTATCAGTGTTCTTTGTAGTTACAGAACGCATTTCCCTTGCTATGTTATTTACATACACACATGCTAGACTGTGGTAGAGTTTTGTGTCACACCACAACATGTGTGTAGTTAGATTATGAAGCTGGAAATTTGTCTCTGTAAACTAGGGTATGTGTAAAGGTTTAGTGACAAGAATTATTTTTTATATAAATCATTTATTAAAACAAATAACTAAATCAAACTTTTTTGCAACAATTTTTTAAAAAGAAAACTATTTTAAACACTAGATTGGTAAAGATTTAAATTTCACTTAATATACTGTATAACATTTTTCATTTTATTTTCATATTTTCATCTATTTATTTATTTATTAATCAGGTATTATTTGCAAATTTATTGTATATTAATGTATATATCATATTTTAAAAAATTGTCATTTTATTTAATATTTAAAATGGGTATTTAAAATGCTTTTTTTTTCAGATGTGCACTGGTCTTAAAAAATTTACAACGCCATCCGTTTAATTTCGGAATGAAATACATTTATAAGGCCGATTTTTATAGTATAAAGGCATTTTTCACTTAAATTTCAAATGCTCATATCTTCTTAAAGAAACAAACCCTAAAAGTTAAAGCTCAGCCAAATACACCTGTGAAAATCCCATTAAAATTAGGCAAAAAGACAGAAAAGTTTCAAAAACTATCTTGATGTGTTTTTATTTGTCATTTGTAACTGCTGTGTGAGCAAAAATGGATACCCACTTGTTTGTATCTGCAAACAAAATTTGGACCAATACTCTAAGGAAGGTGAAAATTTCTTAAACAAAATCATTACTGGTGACGAGACATGGATTTATCAGGACGAGCCTGAGAGTAAACAGTAAAGTATGGAATGGAGAAAAGGGAAAAGTAGTAAAAGAATTCAACTATCAACAGGACAATTGATGCTTACAGTTCTCTGGGATTCTCAAGGGCCAGAACTTAAACATCATCAGAAAATGTTTAACAATCAACAGTGTTCATTATAGTGAAACGCTTATTAAAGAGCTAAAGCCTAAACTCTGGATTAAACGCAGAGGACTTGCATGACGATACACGTCCGCACACTTCTCCCCACACTGTCGATACTCTGCATTTTCAAGTGGTAAAGCATCCTCCCTATGGTATTGTGCAATTGCACTTTTACCTGTTTGGCTGTCTGAAAGCAAACCTACAAAGACAAAGATTCAAGTGTACTAAAAAGCAAGGAGTTCCTTTTGAAAAATGATGAAGGTTAATTATACATTCTACAGCCAGAGTGCAGATAATTTTTGACTCACCCTCTAAAGCTGGTCACTCCATGTCCTCTCTCCACGTCATTTCATTGATGGACAACCAGTTTATCAAATTAAGAAACAAATAATCCTGAAGTCACACCACACAGGGGGCGAATTGGAGCACCTCATTGACTGGAGGGTTACAGCCCTGAGGACCAGCCGTGGATTCCTGCACAAGACAAACTGGACTTGTTACTCTGCCATGAAAGAAATTTGCTCCTTGATTGAACTCTTTCATCTGTTATAACACATCATCTGCCTCAAATTCATTACCCACAAAATATCACAGGCCACAAAGGTCACCCTGGACTATATTTAGAACCCAACACTGCATCACGCTGCCAAGCTCACACTCACCTGAGGTCTAATCATGCACACCTGTTTCTAATCAGTTACACTCTATGTAAACAGACTCTGAACTCAGTCTCATTGCAAAGTATTTGCTCAGTTGCTCACACCTGAGTTTACCAAGTCTTATTTCTCTCATGTTTGCTGATTTGGATATTTGACTCTATTTTGTCCTCTGTTCTTTGGATTTTGTCTTTACCCGTGTTAATTCATGGACAGATCTTCTTCCTGCCTTTCCCTAAATCTGCATTTGCATCTGTCTAGGCTTCGTCCACTTTTGACACACACACATCTAAAACCTTGTTTCTTCTAAGTTGCAAAAACAAGTATGAAAGCCTTTTATAAAACTTATGTCTAAAAAGAGTAATAGCTTGATGTCAACCTTTCAAGCAAAATTGCTAGAAGTGGCTGCCATGTGAAACGACATTCCTGTAGATTCACTTGGATGATTACAAAGAATGTGTGTTTTAATCTATGACAATAATCTGCAGGTGTGATGTTGCATGATGTTTTGATGTAGTAATGAGTGAAAGTAACATCAGTATTCATTGCTTTCAGTTAGATGTGAAACGGCGGATGATTTGGGAGAAATGACAAAAATTTAGCGCTAAGTCACTGATTACAAACCCCAGAACGATGATGTAGTGTCCACTTCAAAACAGTCTGCTCTGAAGAAACACGTGAATAGTGAATAAACTGATTGAATACAATCCCATAGTCTCATATTTTAAGGGCCAACTCATCTATACCGCTTTATCGCATATGCAGGGAGGCAGGGTACACCCTGGATGTGGTGCCAATCCTACAGGCAATCTGGGAACAACGATTTTCGTAGAAATTTGGTCAATTCCAATACCTCCCTGTCACTAGGGCACACCCACATTAAGGCTACTAGTACCACTCAGTGGGAGCATCAATTAGCCTAATCTGCATGTTTTTGGATTATTTGAGGAAACCAGCCAGGCACGGGGAGAACATGCAATCTCCATGCACAAAGACCTGAGACCAGGGTGCTAACCACTAAGCCACTGTGCCATTTAAGGACCAACTACCATACTGAAATATTGTTTAAATATTAGATTTTGTTCAAACATTCCATATTCAATTTATCTTTAAAAATGAGCAAACTTCATAATGGATCTTCCCAGTCTGTATTACTTCTTTGATTTAGTTATCCCCACAGAGATTCCCTCTGATTCTGAGACATGTTTCAAACTGTGTTAATACGGGAGATACCCTTCTGTTGTTTATTTTTACATTTTCCTTTCCTCATCTGAGTTCCCACATTCATAGGCCTTTTGTCTATACACAAATGGCCCATAACTGCCTCATTCTTCCTGCCTAATATTTCAGCATGTCAAAACACATCTTCAATCTGCCACTTTTTTCTTCTGGCTGGCATTTTCATAATCTCGTCTATTTTATTCATGTGTTTATTAGTTGTCTCTCTGTATCTTTATTTTGCACTGCTTTATTTTTTTTAGTTTTTGTCATTTGTAATATTCTTACTACTGCTTATTCTTACTACTGCTTATTAGTAAATGAAAATTTTTTATAAAACTATGATTATAATAAATTGAATGTAACTTGTCTCAACTAACTAACACGATCTTACTCCTGACGCTGATCTGTTTGTGTACATTTGCTTTTATGGAGCCATAAAGCTCCGATGTCTCTGATGTGTCCCTCTGGATAAGATGATGAATGCTGTAAATGTAAATGTCCCCCCGCTTTGCCTTTGTAATTGTCTCCATGCTCTTACATCCTCTGGATCCTCACAGTGCTAAGATTCACCCACAATACTTTGTATTGGTGTTTTGCTCCAGAAAAGAATTAACATTTCATATTTAGCACATAAAAAAACTAATATTGATTTAATTTAAAATCGAACTGTTGTAAAATACACACCCCTGGCCGAAAGGGGGTGCAAACTTTTGCACTCTGCTGTATTAATCTAAAGGATATGAAACTGAGATAATGCTGAGAGTAAATACTGTAACTGAAAGTCCGGGGGTGTGGTGATGACGTCATCACTGTGGCATGTGATCCGGAGCGCCATCTAGTGGTGGTTTGAGAAAGGTGCACTCTGAGACACATTATGGGATGTGCAAAAACATTCCAAAAGCATCACATCTTTAACATTTCATAAACAGAAAATTTTCAGGTTTTTAAAATAATGCATTTAATTTTTACCATGGTAAATTATTTGCCTGTGATTAAATTGCAATTTCATACTACTGTTATTTATTATTATTATTATTATTATTATTATTATTATTATTTATTGTCTGTAGCTGCATTTTTTTTGCAAATTATATTTGAAGATTCACTTGTATCAGCTGTTGTTTTTAGATTTTCCCATGTTCATGCAATTTAAAAAATATTTATATTTGTTTTTTATTATATAATATTCATCCTCCCATTTATTAACACAGATGGGAGGCATCATGTCGACACACTTTCAATCTGACATTTCACTGTTGCTCTGGTAACTCCCATGGAGCATCTGTGTGCATGTGTGTGTGTGTGTGTGCTTCTCATCTCTGATGACGTGAACGATACTAACTCTTAAAGAGAAAGAGTGCAAATTAAAATAGATTCATGTTTTTCATAGTGATTGGGATTGGGACGCAGCCCAAGCTGGAGAGACTCATCCCTTTCTCTCTCTCTCCCTCTCCCTCTCTCCCTAAACACACACACCCACACACACACACACAGATCCTTGAGCGGATACAGCACAGAGGAGAATCAGGGTGTAACATTCACAATGCCAGCTCCATGTATAAGCCTGGCAGGGCAGCAGAGAATCTGGATGCAGGCTGGCAAGGCAACACTCCCGAGACTCTCCATCCATCCAGAGGAAGACAAGATGAAAGGTAGGTGAGCAGCTTAGCCTCATGAGACAGATTTATTTTAAAGATGGTATTTGTGTCAATGGCATTTACATGTATACTGGAGCATGTGTGTTGCTCAGGATGCTTAATTAATAAATCCAGTACAGAATTGTGTCACCATTTTACATGGTACCGTCCCAGACTGCGATGAACTTACTGATTACCCAGGGTTCTCTCGGAATCATAAGGCTCTCTGTTATGTAACACACACTTAAACACCTACACTCTCATACAAACACACACATACCCACACACCAAAGATCATCATACCCTTCTCACAAGCTTTGTACTAACATCGCTCATGTGAGATTTGAGTGGAGGAACCCTAGTCAGGTGCTCTGGTTCTGTTGCCTCACCCACATCGTCCCCCAACACACTCTCAGCACAAACAAATAATGTCTTTGTAGCTCTCTCTTCAGGCCCTGGGCTGTCCTGGAGAACAACACAATGGTCTCAGACTCAGCTTAGGACACAGCTTACAGTACATCAGCCTGCTAGTTGTTAAAGATCCTAAACTGATTACCTTCCTGTGAAACTTACAAACCTTAAAAAAATTTTTTTTTAAGAAAATACAATCTGCTGGTTGGTGCCACCTACTGTTCTGAAGTGTGAGACTGGCAGGAAAACATATTGCACTGTACTTATCGTATTAATACGTTGCATTTACACAATCAATAAAACAACAATACCTCCAAACAATAAACATAAGCGCTAATAACTTAAATCAACAATTTAAAAATCCTAATCGAATTATGATATGTTCATGTTTATAGGTGACAATCAAGAAGCAATAAAACACCCGGTATGGTGATGTTAGAGGAAAATAATCAACAATGAGGTGTTGTATTGTTGTATTGTACTGTAAAGCATTAATCTGTTTATAGATACTTTTAATCTAGCTCCTGATTTCATGTAATTTTTTACAGATTGAACTGTTAAATGATGACTTTTCCAAATCATAAGAAGCAGATATATCAGTGGTTTAAAAAACCTAAAAGTAAGGAGTTAGCAACACCCATCACACAGTCATTTTGTGACTATAGGACAATATTTCCTGAATGTTAAAGGTCTGAAACCGTCAACATGGGTAAGGAATCTGATCTGATTCTGTTTTCCAGAATCCAACCTTGATGTAAAGTCCAAACCGGAGCAGAAGCGCCGGTCCTTTTCTTCCCCAACTCACATCAGTAACCAGAAAAGAAACGGAAATGCTGCTGCAGGTGTGAATCATCTCGTGCTTGACCATCACGCTCGGTGTCCTCCTGTCCTCCTTCACCTCACCTCTCTCAGGCCAGATTGTAATGCTGATGTGGTGTAGAGACACAATGGACCTCTTTATACGGTTCACCTGAAATTGAAGAAGAAATTGTGTGTGTAGGGGCAGGGGACACACAAGTTTTTCTTTAAAGCTCTTGGCAAAAAAAAAAAAATCTAAAACCAGTTAGCTGATCAGATAAGAAAAAGCATATGACTGAATCTGCAGCAGGATTTAACCATGAGACCAATGTTGTGTTTCAGATCGTTGAAGGGGTTGGAGAAGGACAGTAAAATCTTAACCATGTAAACTTTCATCGCCTATCTAAAATTATATATTTTTTTGTTTTGTTTTAAAAACCTAATACATCAATAATCTGTCAATTTAACTTATTATGCTAGCTACTTCAGCTAAATGATGCTACTCAAACCTGCAGCAGTAGCACAGAAAACAGGCTAACTCGGGTCATATCACCTGTTTATCAACCAGCTATGTTTTATAAGGAGGTAAAGGAAGTGCCTGATTTTATATTAATCTTTTCTTACAACTAAAAGGTATAAGGAAGGTAAAGCTGGAATAATCATAATCAAGTGTTAACAATATTGAGGTCATCCCTATGTTCCCAGAGCCTCATATTCCCCAGCACATAACGAAGCCTGGATAAGATTTTCCCCAGATCTCTAGCTGATAAATTTCTTTCTAGAGACCTCCAAAACCATGCAGAATGATACAAAATGAGTTGATGTGTGCTAACAGAAATTTTACCTGGGGAATATAAGATGCGCTACCTACAGATGCGCTACCCAATATCGTGTGGCACAAGTAGGTGATGGCTGATAACAAATCCAAACATTTCTTGATTTTGTTTCTACACTGACAAACTCAATAGGATATGCTAAGCTGAAATTACTGCACGCTCCACATAAACAGATCAATCAACCTTCGTATGTTCTTTTCCATCTTGAACATAAGAGCGAGTGACTGTAGTTGTACTCCTCAGAGTCTCCCGCGCTGAATGTAGATGAAAGACTGCGACTGGCTCGAGAAAGAAGAGAGGAGCATCTCAAACAGCTGGGTATTTATTCCAGAAGTATAATTTTCTGGATAATTTTTATTTGACATATTTTTTTGCCAACTGTTTGCTTGTGGCTGTGTTTAGCATCACGAGAGCATGGCTGGCTGGCCAGGGAGGAGAGAGCCCGACGGTTCTATGAGAAACACCTGGAGGAACGTCGGAAAAAGCTGGAGGAGCAAAGGCAGAGGGAGGAGAAAAGGAGGAATGCTGTGGAGGAGAAACGCAGACAGAGGCTCAGAGAAGAGCGAGTGAGTTGAATAGATTTTAAGCTTTCTTTAGAATCCCTTTTTGTTAAAGACGTACTCCATTGTATGTTTCTACTAAGAACCTTTCAAAATCATTTAGCGTTCCAGAATTAAGCCTTTTTTCCCCAAGAGCGTTTGGCCGTTTGCCATTTTCTAAGAGTGTTCTAGTGGAAAAATGGGTTCTTCATGGGCTTGAAGAACAGTTGAGGTTTCTTAGCTTAGTAAAAGGTTCGGAATGGAATACCTTGTGTAATAGCAATGCTGTTGTATTTTAGGGTTCTATGTAGAATCAATAAACAAATACCTCCAACGAACTTGACAAAGAATGATTTAATGTTTAACTTAACATTTGCTGGGTTTCAGCATTTATCGGCTGCTATAACGGGGTACTGTGTTCCTCCCTATAAACCTGATAATCAATGCTTTAATGGCCTAAAAGTAACATTATTTCATCTAAAAATGTTTATTTTGTTTTGTTTGGAGTCTGTGCCAACTGTAGTTGAATAATGTGTTCCTCAAGGGCTCTTCGAACAGTTCAGTGTTCTTCATGGAACTCTTGCTCTGACAGAGGTCATTAGATAGAACTTTTAAGGGTTTCAACACATAATCATTTAAAGGTTCAGTGGCGCTACTTTGAGTAAAGGACACACAGCATCTTGAACAGATCTTTTGGATAATTTTGCATGAAGTCCTTCTTGGCTTTTTCACAGGGTCCTATGTCTGCTACTATAGATTTTGATGTAGAATCTTCAAGGTTTCAATCAGGTTCTAGATCTTGGACTTCGACATGTGATTTTTATGACTTGTAATTTACCTGGGGTTATTTATAAATTGAGGTGCTGACATGGTCATGAATGTTCTACATATATATTATGAATCAAACTCTACTGCTGGAGCCGATTACAGTTCTCGCGTCTCTAGACTAAGCTTTGACTGGAACTCAAAGAGACCAGTGGGTTAGAGTCTGATGTGTTCTCTCAGGAACGGTACGAGTCTGTGGTGCAGAAGACTATAGAGAGGAGCCAGAAAGCCAAGCAGAGAAGTTCACAGAGGAGAGTGTGCAATACTAAGAACAACACAAATGGTAAAATTCTGCAAGTGCATGTCTTTAAAGAGCTAAAACCTCTCTCTTTGGCTTCCTGCTTGTTTTTTATTAACCTCATACATTCCTTTTTGCTTTAAATGTCTGTGATTTGCTCCTCTTCAGCTAAACGCCGCTCTCTTAGTCAGTGGGAGATAAACCTGATTAATCGCCTTCAGACCCCTACCATCTCTTATCTAGCCAGGAGCAGGAGTGCTGTATGTCTGTCCAGAGGAGAAGGTAACTGGAGAGAGTGTATTAAAGATGCAGTTTATTATTATAAAAACAATGCTCAAGCTGAGTAATTTTAAAAAGCATATCAAGAACAATTTAGAAGCATATCTGTATGACAGTGCTGACGAGGAAAAGTGTTATTTTACATTATTAAGGCCCTGAAATTGGCTCAACCTTCTGTTGCAACAATACTGCTTAGTATCACCTTCTTTAATGACAGCTTTTAAAGGAATGAGAAATTTTGAGGGAGTTGGGTATCTTTCAGACAGCAGAGAAAAGGTAACCTGGGAGAGATTATTAAAGATAAAAGATTAAAGATGCAATTAATAATAGTTGACTTGACGAGTGAGCTGGTTTGGAAAAGGTGACAGCAATCTCTGAGAGCCTTGCAAACTGCTTTTTTAAAAATAGCAAATCCAATTGCCTTGAGATTTGCAGATAACTGCAAGTAAGGCAGCTGTGCTAATGCTAGTGCTTGCTTTTCTCTCGTCCTCTTTTCCTTCACTCATTTTCACTTTTTCGTTTAAACACCTAAAACTTATTTTGCCATTGTTCAGTTGTTCATATTTGTCGACGTGCAGTTTCATGCCACACTGTGACCAATAGCAGCGCTCCGAAACCTGTTGGAACATCAACACGCAGCAAGATCATAAAGCCTGGGATGATCAATGGCAGCCATCAAACCTCAAAACCGGTGGGATTTATGCATTTGCTTATTAAGCACTATTAATATGCACTGACCTGGTGAGGTAGTGAAAGCTCTTTGTGCCTATTTGTGTGTGTGTGTGTGTGTGTGTGTGTGTGTGTTGTGGGTCTCCCAGGGCTCATATCTTGAGAGACGAGAACAGAAAAAGCCTCAGTCTCACACAGCCTGTGATAAAGTCACGTCCACATCAGAGACAGAGAACAAAACAATATCCTCACTAACAGGGTATGTAATGTATGTCTTATGTAAAAGCATGAAGCTTCATGTTACCCAACAAATACAACTCTGAATATTAGCTGTCATAGAAAAATCAGTAACAGGATGGTGAGAGGAAGCAGAGTTACTGTAATCATCTGATTGGTCATTGAGAATGAGATCAGTGATTGGCTAGTGGGAACAGTGGTGATCAGTGATTGGCTAGTGGGAACAGTGGTGATCAGTGATTGGCTAGTGGGAACAGTGGTGATCAGTGATTGGCTAGTGGGAACAGTGGTGATCAGTGATTGGTTGTTGCCTGGTAGTGAGCTCGGGAAGTAAAGTGAACCTGCTTGTCATGTAACCGGTATATAACCTGTGTCATGTGCATATAACTACGTTTTATATCATTTATTTTTCAGGCTACAGCTAATGGTTATACAAGATTTTGTGTTAAAATATTTGCTATACTTATTGCTAGGCTTCTTCATAACATAAGTTCATAAGTTCATAAGTCATTAAAGGGGTCTAACGTCTCAACAAACTAACCTTTGCGAACTTGGCTCCACTAAGCGAAAACAATTACACACCTTTAAAATCCTTTTAAACCCCGTACCCTGCTGTGAACGAGCTGTTATTATGTAAAAGTGTACAGTATAAGTAGGAGCGCCTCAGTGTAAACATGTGACAACACTGTCAGGTCTGCTGTTATAGATTCAACAGATAATAAACAGATTCTCTCTGTGTTACTAGATTGCGGGAGACTTTGAGAGTGTCCCCCAGTCAGGAGTGTTTGCCCCCTCTGCCTGAAGAGGAAGGTCCGGAGGAGGGGAACACACCTCCCAACAACACACATCAGCCTCAGCGTGACCAGTCAGCTGCTGTGGGTTTGCGCGAGGATGTTGGGTGTGATGGACAGGTTCAGGAGAACCCAGACTCTAATAGACCTGTGGCAGTTCCTGCATGCCCTCACACTCCTAATGGTGAGGAAAAGAACAGCTTCTGATCCATAGCCAGTTTAACAGCTTTAAACCAGGACAGAATTAGATACAGTCATAGGGTCTTTCCCCATCACATTTCTATCTATCTATCAATTTATTTATTTATTTTGCCTTATTGGTCAAAATCTCCAATTTTGGTTACTGGATAAGATTAGCTCCAACTAATGGTACTTGTTGTTTAGGTTGCATCCATCTAGGAACCCCTGCAGTAATCTAGGGACCTTGGAGGCTAATGTTGACCACTGTATTTATTCCCATTTTTAATTCCATTGTATCAGCATTCACAAACACATTCACATGCTACAGTATTTGCAATTTGAGAACGTCAATTAGCTGAATCTGCATGCCTTTGTACTGGAGGAAACCCACTGAGCACGGGGAGAATGTGCAAACTTCAATCACACAGACACTGAGGCAGGAATTGAACCCAAACCCTGTAGGTGCAAGGCATGAACACAACAGAGAATATTTGGTGCAATGTTTGCATTGGTGTTACAAACTAATTGGAGGTGGAGCTAACAGCCCTTCCTATTGCTAGTTGGTTAGATGCAACCTGTCAAATACGACATGTAAAGTACACATGGTATGATCCAGTTGTGATGAAATGTAGTTACTGTTACCACCCTAAAGTTGAATTAGATAAGATAAATCTTATTTTAATCCCAAGAGAAATTGCTAATTATTTCCTTTAAAATTCTCAATAATTCTTCACTTCTGTACTTAATGCAGTATATTTGATTATTTGTTCTTCCTTGTTGTGGTTTTTAGAACGAAGTCTCAGACTCCAGAGCAGACCCTCAGCCGGAACCACAGACCCTGAGGAGGCTTCACGTCTGCTGGCAGAGAAGAGACGACAAGCTCGAGTGCAGAGAGAAAGAGAGGAAGAAGAACGCAGGCAGAGGGAGGAAATGGAGCGAGCCAGGCATGAGGCAGAGGCTCAGTGTAAGGAGAAAGGGATGAGGGAGGAGGAAGAACAAAAGAAGGCAGAAGAGGAAAAGGCCCAGAGGCAGAGAGAGGAGGAGAGGAGACTTCAGCAACAGGTCATACATTTCTAAGCTTCTATTTCACAATGAATTCTCTGATCTGATTGGTCAGAAGGTATGAATTGTTTTGGAAATAATAGCAGCTCTGACAATAGCACAGCTACTGTACAAATACTATTAACGCACTTTTCGTAATACGTTATCATGTCTATAGGAACAGCTCGGGCACAGGGACTTTGATGTTTTGAAGTGGTCTGTAGGGACATTTATGGAAGGAATCTCCACAGTCATTTAAGCATTAATTAGCAGACACTCCAGAGCAACTTACATTTTATCTCTCCCTTTTATTTCTTTCTCACATCTGAGGTTAAGGGCCTTGGGACCTTAGTTATTCAAGGAACTAATAGTGGCAACTTGGTGGTACTGGGGTTTGAACCTGTGACCTTCTGGTCGGTAGTCCAGTGTCTTAACTACTGAGCCACCCCTGACCCTGTTGAACAGACCCCCTTCTGACAGAGAAAGTTTAGATTGATCAATTTTGAGGATTGTCTTTAGACCTTGAAGATAATCTACATAACGCACTCCTGATATTTGCCATGTTATGGATCTTGCTAGTTTCTTCGTTATGACATATATTTCTCTTGCCCTAAAAAAGAGTTTTCTGTGAAACACACACACACACACACACACACAAAGAAGGAGGTTAAATCCAATGAAATGGTCAATAGTTAAATCTGTCGCCTTGGACCTCCAGCGTCCGGGGGTTCGATTCCCAGGCAGGTTCGAATCCTGTCTCTGTGTGCATGTTTTGGGTTTGCATGTTCTCCCCGTGCTCGGTGGGTTTCCTCCGGGTATTCTAGCTTCCTCCCACAGTCCAAAGCCATGTAGGTTAGGTTAATTGTCATTTCCAAATTGGCCATTGTGAGTGTGTATGTGTGTACCCTGCGATGGATTGACACCGTGTCCAGGGTGTACCCCGCCTTGTGCCTTAAATCTCCTGGGATAGGCTCCAGGCCCCTGTGACCCTGAATACAGGAAGTGGTATAAATGATGAGTGAGTGAGTGTAAGGGACTGCAAACTGCACCTTTAACTAAATCAACCTAAGCTCAGTATCCAGCCACTCTTTGTACTACAATTTACAACTTTCTCTTTCAGAAAGAAGAAGCCGACGAGAAGCTGAGGCTGGAGAGAGAAACGCGATTCCAGAGAGAGGAAACCGAGCGGCAGGAGAGGAAGAAGGTAAGCTGGCCATCAGCTCAGGAGTGAATGTAGGTCATCATGAGCACTGAGACTGAGAGCTGGCCTCATCCACTGTATTTATATCTCACATCCTAGAAAATTACAGGCTAACTATCCTTATCTTCATCTTCCTACAGAAAAAACACCAAGAGTTATTTTATGTGCTAATATGTTATACTGGTCTCCACAGCGGTTAGAAGAAATTATGAAAAGAACAAGAGGAACAGATGCTGAGAAGGTAATAAAGAATTATAAACTATTCCTTAAAAAAACACCCCAGTGTAGCATATCCCTTGTTTGGTCAAGGCAAGGATATTAAGAATTTAATTCTTTTTAGGTCTTTTATCCCTAATAATAAATAAATGAAATAAAATGTTTAAAAGCTCAGGCTCATTGAGATGTTTGTCTACAGTTTCTTTATCGTAAGAGCTTTTACTGATCCATACATTACCATTGTCTTGTAGAAATCTGTGTTCGCCTCCCCGACGCTGAATGAGAATGTAAAACCCATCCACAGCCTCCCCTTAGAGGATGTGATCAAGCTTCCCAGTCCGAGCAAAGGCTCAATGATGAGCTTAGCCGATGAGGAGGACATACTTCCTACAGTGGCCTTCAAGGATCGCAGGTCCATCCGTACCCTCACAGGTCTGGAGGAGATCCAGGCCCATCAAAGGGCAGGTGGGGACCCAATAATAATCAAAGATAAACTTTTGAGGATGCCTGTCACTTTTTTTTCTGCCTTTGATGTTGGTTAGTAAATGCACAAGCAAGCTATCTACGCATGCCAAACCCGTAGGCGGTGACAAAACACTTACTGTAAAGCCATGTCGGTAAATCATAACTTAAAATTATAAAAACTACTTTCTATAAAACCTTCAGGGTAGCATCATTTGTGACATCACAAAACTGGCAGAATGACTTTTAACCAATTATGTCTAAAATGCAAATTACCAGAGGACGGCAAGACATTTGGAATGTTTCGACCTCTTTAAAAAGCTAAGCAACATTCTATTATTAAGGTTATCAAATTTTTCCTATTTTGTGAGGTTTGCTTAAAAAAAAAAAAACATTATGATGACAATTGAATTTAGAAATTTAAGCTAATTACATCATCTTGAACAGCTAACTAGCCTGTTAGCAATTTAGGCTGGCTAGTCTGTAGTTAAAGCAATAGCTGATTCCTGTGGTTCTTGGATCATGGATTCTATTTAAAGTACAAATTGATGCAGAACAGCTCGGTTTGTGATGCCACAACACAAGGTCGCCACAACACATACAAATGTGCAAGTTATCAAGTGGTAACATGATAGCCACTAAACTAACTATTTTAACTTATATTAGTGACTAACCAGGTTATTGTTGATAGCATAAACCTCATATTTTTTCAAATGCTAAAACCTCCTTTATGTCAAGCTGTTGGTTAGTTATTTAGGATGGTAAAATGACAAGAACGTGTTTCTGAATTTGCATATTGTATATTTATAGCTCTGTGTATTTACATGTGGGTGAAGATGTAATACAAGGTAGATCGTTTTAAATAATGTTGAATTTCACATTCATGGATAACTAAACTGAACACAGGTTTTTAAATGTTTTCATTTTCATTTTTCAGAAGTCATTTAAAGATGTGAAGATCTCCAAGGAGTCTGAAACTCTGTACTTTATGTATGAAAACAAGCAGAATCGCTTCACCTGCACTTTAAGAACCTTTGACACATTTCGCACCTTTTAAGTGAAACAAAAGTATTCGACCCCTGCTGCTCTTCTGCTTTTTTTTTTCATTTATCTTTGCTGTTTTTTTGGGGTTTTTTTTTGGTAACTCACTATTTAACTTTAACACAAATCTGACACAACCACGTCAAACCCATGTCATGGCACAGCCATGTTCACACTCAATATGTTACGTCACATGCTATTTCTTGGTAAGTGACGTCTAGCGAGCGTGTGCTTGATAGATGTTAATCTAAACAACCTAATGATGCTACCGTAGATGTAGCAGTAACATGTGGATTATTTTCCTGTTTTACACAAATACAATTTCATTTTTGTCCGCTTGCAGTTACATTAAAACAGGTTAGATTCTCTTGTCACTTACATTATAGCAGCTACTGTACATACCTTCTTTCCCTCAACAGCCTCTTTGTTTTTTCCTCTTAACGTTCACAAGACATAAAAATGCAGCTTGTCATTTTGGAGAGACACAAGAAAGTAAAACAGGCTGTTAGTAAGTGCTAACACTGGAGACTCCTTCCATAAAAGGTCAAATAAACATCTCCACCATATTAGTGATTATACATTTTTCCTAAGTAATAATATATTTTGTTGTTTATGTAACACACCTACTGTCGAGTACCTGTGAAAAAAGTTGTTAATATAGTAACTGCAATGTTTTAGGAAATGCTAGACAATCAGAAATGAGTAACTGTTGTAGTTATGGTATACAATATGTCATAAAACCCATGAAAACTTGTAGCATTAGCCAGCTAATATGTCATTAAACTTTAAAAAGGTCTCACAGTAAACACCTGGTAGTCAATGAGTATTATGTCAGTCATGACCGGTTTATAACGTGGTTATGTCAGCCTTACGTTGCATGCTTCTCAGAAAGTGTTAGCCACCTATATAAAGTGAAGATGCTTTAGAGGAGAAATGCTAAGTGTTTCATGTATAAACAGTACACACAAATATACAGACTCACTGGTTATTTATACAAGCATATGGCTTCAGCTTCAGGTCCTTATTTGTGAAGCAGTTATTTTGTGTATATTGGTAAGAACTGAAGAGCATCAGCTGTGCTTTGTTGTGCAGTAAAACGTCCTGCTGCTGAGACATGAGCTCTAAGCTCAGCTCCTCCTTTAATAAACTTTACAGTTAGCCTTGCTGCTATTCAGCTGTTCCAAATACGAGTAAGGAACCATCCTGGGTTCAGTTTCCCAAAAGCGCTGAAGCACAGAGATCATTAAGAAATGGTCAAGTGTAGCGTCACAATGAACTCTCTCTCGAATCGAATCGAATCGAATTGAATGAATCTGTTTTCTGGTAGAATAAAAGATCTTCTGAGCCACGAGACAGATCTGAGCTAGTGCAATGACAAATTATGCATAATTAAAATGATAAATATGGAGTGTAGAATTAATTCAGTGTTTTATTAATGTAAATAAACTTGCTTTAAAAAGAATATTGGATGTGTTGCAAAATTACTATGATCTGATTTGATTTGTCTAATGTATGAATTGTGCTGTATTTGTTAACATTATTGTATAATATTAGTCAAAGAATTAATTTAAATGTTTGCATGAATACCATGTTTTGTATGTGTGTGTGTGTGTGTGTGTGTGTGTTTACAGTGTCATGATTCGTAAATTGTTTTATTACAAATTATATTTGCCTTCACTTGCTTTATAATTGAGCTTTGTTGTATAAGTGTTTCATTAAAGTATGTTTAATTAACCTCTAACATACATTATAAATGTTAAAAATTATAATAATTTAAGAAGTAATTCGATTTTTATTAATGGGAATATTGTAAGAAATCTATAAAAATGCAATATTTTTACTTGGTGAATTAAATCACACATTATAATCATTAAAAATATATACCTTAAAAATAGAGGAGAATAAATGTAATAATTTAACTTAATTAATTAATTATAGAATACGATCATGTAGAAGCCTGACCTTTAGCTTCAAAGTGAAATCACTGAGCTGGCAAACAAAATGCAGTTCTATTCTGCCCCCTGGTGGAATAATAAAGACTAGTTCTGTAAAACGAACAAAAAGTTTTACTTCATTTATTGTCTGTAATACGGTTTTAATGTTATTAATAATATAATTTTACCTAAAGTAAGCATAATTAGCATTTATAAACGTTATATATATATATATATATATATATATATATATATATATATATATTTATATATAGGGCCTATATGTTGTTGTTTTTTCAGCTGCAAGGGGTCGCCACAGCGGAATACCCAGTCTGCACTACAACTTGCACAGGTTTTACACCAGATGCCCTTCCTGACGCAACCCTTCTATTTTACCTGGGCTTGGGACCGGCACTGCTTCTAGTGGCTGGGGTTTGGGCACTGGCTCGGAATCGAACCTGGGCCTTCCGCATGGCAGGTGAAACACCTACCACTGAGCCACCAGTGCCCACATAGATATAACACTGTTTAAACCACTGAGCCACCAGTGCCCACATATATATATATATATAAGAAGTAAAAAAATTATATATATAGATATAATATTATTGCAAAAGTATCTGTATGTGCAAGTAAGCTTTAAGATAGTTTAGTATTTACATGTAACAGTGCAAGGTGCATTGAAGTATTTCGAATATGGATTTAAAGTGGCATTGTTTAAGTGACATTTTGTTTAAGTGACATTTTTTTCCAGTAGTTGTGGTGAGTGTATATTGGTGTGTGCAAAATGTCAGCAGTTCAGAAGCCTGATGGCTTGTGGATAGAAACTGTCTCTGTATCTGCCCGACGGCAGGAGGGAGAAAAGTCTGTGGCGTGGGTGGATGGGGTCAGAGAGGATCTGCTGCGTCCTCCTCCTACAGCGCTGTCTGTAGAGGTCCTGCATGGCTGGCAATTCAGTCCTGGTGATGCGCTGTGCTGATCTCACCACCCTCTGCAGAGCTCTGCGATCTAAAGCATTACAGCTGCCATACCAGGTGGTGATACAGCCAGACAGAATACTCTCGATGGTGCATCGAGAGAAGTTTGTGAGTAATTTGAGGTCCATGCTGATCCTCCTCAGGCGCCGCAGGAAGAAGAGCCGCTGTCTTGCCCCTTTAGTGATCACACCAATGTGGTGTGACCAACTCAGATCCTTGCTGATATTGATGCCCAGGAATCTGAAGCAGCTGACTCTCTCCACCTCTGCTCCCTCGATGTGGATGGGGGTGTGGCTTCCACCCTGCAGTCTCCTGTAGTCCACGATGAGCTCCTTAGTCTTGCTGACATTGAGCAGCAGGTTAATGTCGCGGCACCCTGATGCTCTCACCTCTGCCCTGTATGCCGATTCATCTCCATCAGAAATGCAGCCGATGATATATATATATATCATAGTATATGATTGAAACAGTGTTCAGAATCAGAGTGCCCACTAAAGAGCTCTTGTGTGCTGTGTCAGACTTGATGTATAAGATTATGTTTGTGTTTATTAAAAAGTGCATAAAGGGTTTACTTGGTACATTAAAACATACATTATATTTGCCAAATATCTATACCTCAAAAATGTGGCTGAAAATGTTTAATAATTTAATATTACAAGGTAGCTGACTGGTTATCGAAGTACCTCGAAGTCTGTGAGCATGGAGTCCGACAGTCCAAAGACGTGCAAATTAGCCAAATTGCTGTTCTTAAATTGCCTGTAGTGTGTGACCATAGGATGTACCATGGTCGTAAAAATGGGCCTGCATACAATGGTCACTATTGGCTTTCACAGTCCCTAGTTTGACTATAGGGTTCCTGGATCAATGGATCAGTGGATGGATAACAAAAGGGGCCATCCATTATATTACGATGTTAACATCATTCATTTCATAATTAGTAGCTCAAAATCCATGTGATGGTAAATTGTTAGATTCAAATTCAAGATTCAATTCAAGATTCAAAGAACTTTTTTAATCCCAGAGAGAAATTGCTTCTACTTGGTTACAGTTGCTTACAGTCATTTTTCAAGAGGAAAGGAAAATGTAAATCCTTAGTTGCACACTAAACATAATTCTATATACAGTACAGATATTATACATGTGAGGGAAAAGGAAAAGGTATTGCACAAGTTATATGGGAAAGACAGAGATTGCACTAGAAAGTTGTATGGCCCAAAAGCATTGTTAAATAAATAGTGCACAGGTAAGTTATACGTGTACATCAGAAATTGCACTTGAAACGTGGTATGGCCTAAGAGCATTGGTAGATATGGCAGAAATTGTCCAGATACGTGATAATATTGTATAATTGTTACTAACAGTGTCTCTCTCTATAGTGTCCATGTCACAGAGAAGAGTCGTATAATTTTATGGCCATAGGGAGAAAAGATCTTTTGTGGCGCTCTGTAGAACCCTGGGGGGTAATCAGTCTCTGGCTAAACACTAAATAGTGGGTGGGATTGTTCAAGATGTATCATGTTTTGGACAGAATCCTCCTTCTCGCTACTACCTTCTCAAGCTCAATTCCTAGCCTCAATCCAGCCCTTTTAATTACTTTGTCCAGTCTATTTCTGTCTGACACTTGGTTGTTACAGCCCCAACAGACCACAGCATAAAAAAATTACACTTGCCACAATGGTTTCATAAAACATCCGAAGGATAGTGGCGCAGACATGAAAGGACCTGAGCCTTCTCAGAAAATACAAGCCCTGTCCTTTCTTGTAGATTGCCATTGTGCTATGTGACCAGTTTATTGTCCAGATGACAATGATGAAAGTTATTTGAACCAAGCACTTGACATATTATTACTCGCTGTTCTGTTACCTATTATTTTGTCTTGCCCAAGCTTAATACCCTTGCACATAGCACAAATATGTCATGTTTCTTTCATGTTAATTTGTGAGTAAACCTAATTAGTGGTATTATTATTTCAGGTTGAAGGCCATGTACATGTCTGCCTGCAACAAAGATGAACCCCTTAATTTTTTTTAAACAGTAATTTTATATTTAGTGTGACATTATATGATATTGGTATCCACTGTGTCAGTGGCAAAATATTAGGAAATTGTACAAATGTAATTCACAACAAAATTCTTATCTAATTTTAATATAGAGGAGTTTATGTTTACACTAAGATGTACTTCTTTCGTCATCAGCCAAATGCACTTACTATTCAGTAATTAGAGACTGAACCACAGCTGAGAATTCGAAAAAGGTAGGTCGGATAAACATTAGGTTTTGTCTTAAAATGACTCCAGCGTGTTAAAATTCTCTTATAACGCTTCAGCGTTTCAATTTAGCTTTCCTAATTAATATCTATTGGTGCAGGTTTTGTTTACATTGAACAAGCTGCTTATTAGTATCTTATTTTAAAGTAAATTATTAAATCAGTCACAAAACTGTTCATAACATTGCTTTTTCTCAACATTTAGATTTCAGTTAAGGTGCGGGTTAAACTTCAAGCATATAAATATGTATTATAAAAGATTAATTAAATTCTGTCCAGCCAGTTTTGCGTGATGTTGTGACATAATCTGGCTGGACAGACATACAGACAGAACATTTTCTGAGACTGATTTGGGGTCCTCCAATACACAGCCAAAACCTTTATTTTACTTATATAAAGGAGTATACATGTCGCCCCCTAGCGGCGGCTCCTAACATCGCGCAAGTGTCAGCCATATTATCGCCGAGTCTCCTCCATCTCAGCCACTGTCTCTCTCTCAGCGCCATGCAGCCTCAGCCTGCTGCAGCTCCATCCCCCGGGCCGTGACGCGCACAGGGCGAGAGTTAACTCCAAAATATTTACTCTGGTACAGAAAAAAACAAGAAGAGATCAGGAGTGCATCATGGAGGCTGTTAAAGCGTTTAACGGAGAGGTTTGTTCATTATCTACAGTATGTTTAGAGTTCTAACAGGAGTTCTGGGAGCTAATGCTAAGCGCCGTAGGCCCAGAGAGAGAGCGTTTAGCTAGGGGCTAACTGCATTAATTGATATACTTTACTTCGTTTATTTAAACACAAGAACTCCAGATAGGCTAAAGAACAAAACATGGAAAAACAAATTTCACAATATTAATGTGCAGCGCGGTTTTGCTAACAGAGCTAACGCTAACACAAAAGCCGCTAGCATGTTAGCAATGTTCACTGTGTTCCGTTAATGCACGCGCAGAGACTGTTGTACAACTAGTATATATTCCTATAGTGAATTTAATGTTTAAACTTAAACCAGAACCAAATCGTAGGTAAAGCTATTTTAGTCAAGTTAATTAGCTAGCATGCTTAGGATATGCAGTGTTGGGTTTACACACTGAGAAATTCAACATCAACCTGTTAAACACAGCGTTACCTGTACCGAGCAACACTGATCATTTACTGTACATAATAACACCAGTTTATTTACACCAGTTTATGTGCAAGTGTGTGTATATATATATATATATATATATATATATATATATATATATATAAATATAACCATGACACTCATTGTGATGATTTAAACAACCTGGAAATGAATACAATAAAATAAAAATTTGAAAGCAAGGGGGGGGGGGGTAGGTGGGCTTGCCAGTTGTGATGAGAATGGAACCCGGAAATGAATCATAACATGGAGACATGGGAAACATCTGGATTTTAAAAAATATATATTTATTTTATTATTTGGGGAAAAATTCCGAAGCTCGTCCTATTATCAGTCCATGATATCAGATGAGCAAGCCTGTCCTGCTCTGCAAGAAACCTTGCTTTTCACCCTCATGTCTGTGTTTAGTTTCTGTAGAATTATTTTATTAGTGTGTTCGTGAGGATAGAAGCACATTCAAGCCCTGAGGAGAACTCCAAATCCCCATTTGGATTGTTTTAGTTTATAAGCAGGAGTGTCTAAATAAGTGTTTTACTTGTAATACAATTTGCACTGGAGTAGCAATATTTATTTTTAAAGCATGTTGTAGTTTTTTTTTTATATAAATAATATTATTATTATAAATAAACCTGGGTGTTGGCTTCATTGCACATTTAAGGAAGTGAAAGTGCTTTTAGTTACAATATCTCACTACTAAATTAGTTATCTGCTAAAAACAAATTTATCATTAGAACAGATCATTGGCCTCCACAGTCCCTAGTTGTGGTAGGACTACAGAGGTCCCTAAGTGGATGGATGGATGGAAATGTTAGTGTGTATGTGAATATAAAAATAATGCTTTATACCTGGGTTTGCTGTTTCTCACTTTTCACTATTTTCTTAAGGATTTAATTTATATTCTTGTCCCAACTTAGGAAGTATTTAATATCTGATATGCCATACTGACTGAGTGGATAAATACAGCAAGCATCAGGGGAAATATTATTTTTCCCAAGTGTGAGATGAGATAAAATCACAAACCTGTTTCCATCTCTAAGAGTGCTGAGTTTTTTTGTTGTTGTTAGTTTTTGTTTTTTTTAAAGAAAAGTAGGTCTGTAATTTCCTTAACCTGAGACAGATGGAAAAACAGAAGTTTTTAATTGTTACAGAAACAAAATTGCAGAGTATTTCATATAAAACAGGAAATCTTCACTGGACCCCACGTGTGTGTAATCCCTGTCAGAAAGGGCTAAACTACTACCCACTTATGTCAGGGAACAAGACTGATAAATGTTTGTTAGATGATGATTATTCCATGACCGGAGTCTAACACACACGTTATCCAGCATGCAGGAAACTGAAACACAGTTCAGTAAATGTGCTGCACAATATGCGTAATCAGCTCGTATATATACCTCGTCACTTCAACTGTTAATCTACTTAACGCTAATAAGAAACCATATCAGCTCTAATGTTAGACTGGACATGTGTGCGCGCACACGCGCATGTGTGCAGAAGCAGCAATAACACAAGCAGCGTTGTTCACGCATGTTCACAATACAAAATTTTTGTTTTGGTAACAGAACCATCTTGAATGTCGATTCTTTTCAATACTTCCTGAGAGTCACAGGCATTAGACTGTGGCTGAATAATAATGGGTTATACAAATTTTGATGACAAATTAGATTTCAGTAGAGGCCTAATTAGTTTGTGAGAGACAGTATCTAAAAAGCATTTTGAAACTGATTAGACATGTCACTTCATTTTTTCATGCTGTCAGATTATTCTTAAAATGGAGCTGTAAAAAATGGAGCTTGATAGCAAGAATAGAGTTTTATATGGTGAAAATATAAATTATTTGAGTTAATTTTTTATTTATTTGCAAAAAAATTGTCTACTTTTGGATTATATGAGGCAAAATAAGTTTCTGTTACTTAAGTTTACTCATTTCACCATGTTTCATCACTTATACTTCAATACTATTAAATTTAATACTTAAGTACTGTGAATATCCTACAATGCGAATATTTTTATTCTTTGTAGAATCTCAAACATTCATGCAGTTTGTAAAGGCTCTCTATTTTTTTTACACACAGTCACAAAACTTATTTAGTTTTCTTGATTAGATTAAAGGCTAACTACTGAGATTTTAAGTAACTGAAGATAAAACCTTTTTTGGACTACACTTCATAAACCTTAAATAATAAATTGAAATTGGTTGTTGGAAGTTGGTTGCATTACATTAAAAGTCGTAGACATGTTTCCAAGGCTTTTATTGCGGGCAAGCTGTTAGACTAGTATATGCATGTGTCATGGTTGACTTTTGCCATACCATGTAGCACTTGTGTACTCACTTGCTGCATGCTTATGTACATTTTAACACTACAAAGTCACCACATACCTGTCTATCCCAAGATCACTTAGTCAAGCTATAAAATGTTAAACACACGGATGAGCTTCATCTCTCTTTATACATCACACTGTTTCGCGGTTGCTAGGGTGTGGAGTTTTACACAGTGCCAGGGGAGATGTTATCTGACACCTCTGCAACACATGTAACAACAACAATAATAATATTACTCTAATGATTATAATTTTTATTATTATTATTTAAGTTCCTGATTATATAAACAGGTCTGCTGAGCAGAAACCCAGCAGACCTGGGGTGAGGTAGTATCACAGGCGTTCGGGAGTGGGGGGAGGTTAACAGGTGGAGAACAAGTGCTGTCGGGGCCATGGCAACAAAAAAATGACTCGATCTGCAATTAAATGTCTTGAAATTTCAATGAATGAGGATTATTTTCAGCTACTTATGCTAGTACATGTTTAATGTTTGCTGAAAATGAAGTTTTTAGATTAAGTTTGTGTGTGATGTTTTTCAGCTGTACTCTTTGAATGAATACAAACCTCCAATCTCCAAGGCAAAGATGACCCAGATCACCAAGTCCGCCATTAAAGCCATAAAGGTAAGTATCAAAAGAAATGCATTTGAGGAGGGCCAGTAAGGTTTGCGGTTTCCACTCAGCATCCTGCTAAATAGCAGTCTGATAAAAAAAAGAAAGGTTTAGTTCATGTAAATTAGTATAAATTAACTCCCTTCTTATTTCAGATCTTTGCCACTAAACATCTCCTCATTGTGTTGAAATAAAACCTGTGGTTTTTAGATTATAAGATACATTGGCTTCTAAATGGCATAACAGAATGGCATTACTTTATTTAAAATTACGTGTGGTAAAGCCTCTGATCTGCCTTTTTCTGAAAACTCAAATTAGCTTCAAACCCACTCAATACACATGCTTATACAAGTCTCAAAACACAGCGAGCACTAATGAGTAGAAAAGTAGCTCAGTGTCAAGGTGAGTTTTAAGACTTTTAAGGTGTTGGAGGAGGTTAAACAATGCCGTTTCTTTGTAATCTTAATAGAGTATGAAGTTGAAGTTAGTTTGTATTGTTTAAATGCTGGCCTTGGTTTAAAGTGAGTAAATACATATACATGCACATACTCGTTTTGTGTGTCTCATGACTGGTACTGCACCAGCATGAACAGCCGAAGCGGTACAGCACCATGTGGCACTGCATCAGGTTTAGAGTACACAAACTCAAATCTTATTTCTGTGTGCTTTTCTGGATCCCTCCTAAGAATAAACACACATTTTTAGCTATAGATAGTATTTACATTTTTTAATATGTTAAAGGTTGTTTTTGAAAGGTTGGTGCTGAGCATCGAAAAGCGCAAAGAGGCACAAACATGATGAAAAACTAAAAGAAAGAAAAAAAAAAGTCAATAATTGCTGATTAATAATTTCATTTTTTAAAAATATCACTTTTTTTTTTTAATGTCACACATCACATGTCTACAAAGTATATTTGCATTATTACACACACACACACACACATGTATATATAAACTAATATAATGTTTTTGTAGCTTTTTTTATAAATGTTGTTAATCCTTTATGTAAACACTGAGTTAAAATCCAGATGGAAAACAGAGGAAGCCAAATCAAAGTTTCAAAAGCCAAAATTTGATCCTTTTTTCATGATGTTAGTCAGTATTTGCGGTGGTAGTCTTCAGAACAGGTCGGCATTATTTAATTCTAATTATTTGTCACATGTACTTTATAGCGATAGGCTCGGGATTGTGCAGTACATAACTTTTTTTTTTTTTTTTTTTTTCAGCACAACCTAGGTGATATGCTGAACTGAATTTTATTTTAACCAACTATACACTAAACCTAAAAATGTTTTCAATATGGGTCGTATAGGCAAAGAAATAGCACAGATCTCCTGTTTTTTATGATTGTTTTTGGTTGTTTCTGTGACCAACAACAGCAATAATAGTAGAAACACATGCGCATTTAGTTTTGCATTTTTGTGACATCATTCCTATATTCCGGTAGCATTAATATTTGTTTTAAACGTGATGATAACTTTGGCAGGACTTACTGTGCAAAACAGTCAGTATACTCATACTTTATAGGGCAGCTGGCATCTGCTCCATTTACTGCATCTCAGTGCACCTCTTTGGTACTACCGCTCCTGTACCTGTTTATTCTCCTAGCACGAGAGAAAGCTGTCCGTTATTAGTCTAGACAGATTTTTAAAAAGGGTGTCGCAAACATACTTGGATAGCCGTCAATATATTTGGACGGCACACCCAAGTATACTGTGTGGGGAAACACAGGTCATGTAGCCTCACTGCTTTAAACTCATAGGTAGGGTACAGTTTAGTTAGCATTATTTGATAATGTTAAGTGAACACTGACCGAGTCCGGATGGGATGACTTTACTTAAGAACTTTCAATGCTTGACTCTCTCTATCAATGTCATCTGATGTAGAGGAGGCATGGCTTGGATGGGCAGGGGGTAAGGAAAAAGTCCTTGGCTAAAACTGTATGAGTTTCAAATGCTTACGAGATTAAAAAGAAAAAAGCAAATATCTAACATTAATTAGGAAATATCAAATTACATGTTAAATGTCTTATTTTGTCATCCACTTGCCACATGTTTGTCGGTGAGTGCATTCAGAAACATTTACTGCAAACACAGCACAAGAGCACAGGACTGCGTTTAGTATTCAGAACCAGAGCAGATAGGAGTGTATGTGAGTTCATCACGCTGGGTTCAATAACCAGATGGTTAAATTTGTAATTTATTGTCATCCAAGATTTGTTTTTTTAAATTGCTATTTGTTTTTTAATTGGTATCTTCCAAAGTTTCCTATAGTTTAATTACTTAAAGGTTTTCAGGAAAATAATAAAGAAAGTTGCTTTTCCGCAGCTTAATTATTTGGTACAGTAATTAGTTTTGGTTTCCCAAATTAAAAACATGAGGTAATTGTACAAGAGAATGACAGCAGCATAAGAGGATATTGGATTTTGAATAAACATATCAAAGTAACTCTCAGCATTCTCAGGAAAAAGTAACTAAAATGTGTTGGACCTTTGCAGGTAATCACTGTGGCCCAGTTTACCTGAAATGTTCTTTACTTTTCACAAACAGCTTTGTGTGTTTCTACCACCTGTGATTGCATACTGTCACTTAGTGACAATGTAATGATTTTTTTTCCTAAAAGTAGAGTCAGGAGTGAGTGTTCTTCTGCCAGGTTTGCTCATTGTTGACTGAAGCAGTATAGGGATTATGTGTATTAATTGCCATGTCACATTTCTCCATACTAGTTTGTTCTATGGTGATGATCCTTATAGTATCCAAAAACATCACAGAGGACAGGCTGTGTCTGTGTTAAGGTTGTAAATCAACAAATTGCACTTAACAGGCTGGTGAAGCAGAGAGGTATATGCAGCAAATCTGACACTTCGTGTTTCAGGTGACTTATGATTGATAGCACACAGTGGCAAGGCAGTGTACCTCAAACGGCGGACATGACATTGTGTGTACACTCACCTAAAGGATTATTAGGAACACCTGTTCAATTTCTCATTAATGCAATTATCTCATCAACCAATCACATGGCAGTTGCTTCAATGCATTTAGGGGTGTGGTCCTGGTCAAGACTGAACTTGAAAAACTTCAAACTGAATGTCAGAATGGGGAAGATAGGTGATTTAAGCAATTTTGAGCGTGGCATGTTTGTTGGTGCCAGACGGGCCGGTCTGAGTATTTCAAAATTTGCTCAGTTACTGGGATTTTCATGCACTACCATTTATAGGGTTTACAAAAAATGGTGTGAAAAGGGAAAAACATCCAGTATGCGGCAGTCCTGTGGGCGAAAATGCCTTGTTGTTGCTAGAGGTCAAAGGAGAATGGGCCAACTGATTTAAGCTAATAGAAGAGCAACTAATAACCACTCGTTACAACCGAGGTATGCAGCAAAGCATTTATGAAGCCACAACATGCACAACTTTGAGGCGGATGGGCTACAACAGCAGAAGACCCCACCTGGTACCACTCATGTCCACTACAAATAGGAAAAAGAGGCTACAATTTGCACAAGCTCACCAAAATTGGACAGTTGAAGACTGGAAAAATGTTGCCTGGTCTGATGAGTCTCGATTTCTGTTGAGACATTTAAATGGTAAAATCAAAATTTGGCGTAAACAGATTGAGAACATGGATCCCTCATGCCTTGTTACCACTGTGCAGGCTGGTGGTGGTGGTGTAATGGTGTGGGGGATGTTTTCATGGCACACTTTAGGCCCCTTAGTGCCAATTGGGCATCGTTTAAATGCCATGGGCTACCTGAGCATTGTTTCTGACCATGTCCATCCCTTTATGACCACCATGTACCCATCCTCTGATGGCTACTTCCAACAGGATAATGCACCATGTCACAAAGCTCGATTCGTTTCAAATTGGTTTCTTGAACATGACAAGGAGTTCACTGTACTAAATTGGCCCCCACAGTCACCAGATCTCGTGCCCTGAATGTGCATCCCACAAATCTCCATCAACTGCAAGATGCTATCCTATCAATATGGGGCCAACATTTCTAAAGGATGCCCTTAGCACCTTGTTGAATCAATGCCACGTAGAATTAAGGCAGTTTTGAAGGCGAAAGGTGGTCAAACACCATATTAGTATGGATGTGTGTGTGTGTGTGTGTGTATGTATGTGTATATATACACACACACACACACACAGTGAGGTCAATAAGTATTTGATCACCCTGTGATTTTGCAAGTCCCTTACTTAGAAATCATGGAGGGGTCTACAATTTTCAGCATAGGTGCATTTCCACTGTGAGAGACAGAATCTAAAAAGAAAAATCCAGAAATCACATTGTATGATTTTTGAACAATTTATTTGTGAATTACTGTCAAATAAGTATTTAATCACTTGCTTATCAGCCACTGTGTGTGTGTTTGTATATGTGTGTATGTATATATATATATATATATGAAATATACGAAATATACACACACACTTTTTTTTTTAGAGGTCACCAGATTACAATATGCAGTCAAAAGCAATTTTAATATTTGCCACCATCTAATCTAGTTTAATATGCACCATAATTGTAATATGCCAGTCACCATTCCCCATTTGGGTCGGTGATGAGAGTCTGCTCTGACAAATCATTTGATAAACGTTTGATATAATGCAACTTATGTCAAGAGGTGTCTGTTCTCCTCACACTTGCTGATTCAAGTCTCTATTCTTAAATAGTCAGTAGTAAGTTTTGGGAACATGTTCAGTGAGCAGGAGATTACATTTTGATGTTTATCTGAAATATGACAAGCTTTGTATAATAACATTTTGCAAGAAAAAACTATACTATTGCATGGTCTTTCTTTAAAATAAATCCTAAATAGAAATTGTAATTGTTGAATTCTTTGAGGGTAAAAAGAAATGAAATGACTTGAAAAGTGCTTCTAGAGGAAAAAGAATCAAAAGATTCTTCACACAGTCCTGTTCTTTTATTTTTTACCCCTATTTTTAATTTTTTTTTTAAACTTACGATTGCAACATATTACTTGCACTTTGTGTGATGTCATTAAAGTAAATCTTTTATTAAAAGATGTGCTAAATATTTGTTCTTCAGTGGTGCTTTTGTTACAAAAAAAAAAAAGAAATAGTTAGATGATGCATTGTAAATTATAATTACAATCAATTTATCATCTAATTATTTAAGTTTTTCTTTAAGTAACAAAAGTACCACTGAAGAACGAATATTATATTGTAATAAATACTTTTATAACAATGTAATTAAACACTTCAACCGGTTTGCTTCCCTCCAGTTGTGAGTAAGAACGAAAGACTTGTTAGCAGCTGGTAAACTCAAGCCACGTTATAAGTACGCTATTTGCAAATTGTTTTCAAGTAGCTAAAGGTAACACGTTCATCTGTACCAACAAAACTATTTTGATGTCTACAATTTTTTTCTTCTTCTTTTTTTCTCTAAGGCTTTCCTTTAAACTCGTATGCCACTTTGTTTGACATCATGAAATGTAAAAAGAAATCTAAGGCGTCAGGAAAAAAATTCTTTGGATGTCCACATACATCCACAAAAAAAAATTATATTTGGAGGATTTTAATCCCTGAAATCTGCCGTTCACTTTACAGACTGGGAGGCTAGACTAATAAATTTTCTTAACTATTGTCAAGTTTGTCTTATGGATGTTAGCAGGTTGGTTTAATCATGCAGTGTGTTTCCTGTGAATAACACCTCTTTCCCTTCCCTCAGCAGCTCTCCCAGCACCCCAAAGCACTGAAAGTGAAGCAGGACGATGGGGGAGTGAGAGAGAGGGAGAGAGAGAGAGTTTCAAAGTGATAAGAGAACCTCTAACCAGCTTAGGTAGGAGATGGGCTGTTTTAATAGGACGATGGAACATGAAGAAACCAAATAACTCAAAGCGCTCTGACTTACATGAACAGATGCGAGCACACACACACAGACATACACAGGACGTAATAATGGGACTTTAAGTTCCTGTTTTAAGTTTTACAGATCATCATGGTTTACAGGATAGGAATGATCTAAGCAGTGATTTTGTTCAGCTTGGCCTAGACTATTAAGGTGGTGCTTGATGCAGTGTTGGATCAGTTGTGTACTCTTCAATATGGCGAGATTGTTTTATTCATAGTCAGTTGTTTTTGTATTAAGGTCTTGGTTATAATTCTAATACTTGGTTTATTTTGCAAGTGTTCTTACATGTTTGGACAGATCCGTGTCATGGTTACCCACCTGAAAAGGGATAAAAGCTGTGAACCAGACTTAAATTACATCCTTTAAAGTAAGGATTGACAGAATGCTAGATCTAATGTCTGACAGTCTGACTTCCTGCATTAGAAACTTTGTTAGTCAGAATCTAAGACAAATTGTGATTCTTATTTAACAAACGACAAAGCAAATCAATTGTTAAAGAGCTTGTGGGGCTAAAAAGCCATTTGTAGAACTTTTTTATTTATTGGACCAGAAGACAAAAACAAAAGTTAAACAAAACTTTATGAAATGCACATGTCTAGTATAAGAATCCCTATGGTGAAGGGTGGACACTTCCCAGCTGGGTTCTTTGACCTCAAAACGTTTATGTTTGGGTCACATCTTGTATTTGGGTTGATTCAGGATTAAATAATTTTCTCACTAGCTGCAGTAACATGGCCAATATTACAGTGGTACCTTGGCATGTGAACGTCTTGCTATAAAAACTGAAATTTTCCAAGAATTTTAAATCGGAATAAGAAGCATTTTCGGCAAATTAGCTGAACCGACTGCCGGCTAAGTTATGTCCTGTTAGTAGAAAGCCAAGTGAGTGGGTTTCTGGGTTTCTTTCGCATTTTGTGAAAGATTTAGTGAAGACAAGAGCACCAGCAAGAATGTTATCACGGACAGTAGAAAGAAGAAAAGGGAGCCACTTTCAGCTTAGTTGTTAAAGAAGACAGTACCAAGAAGAATCATAAATTAAGTCTAACGAATAGACGCCGACCTATAGACATTGAAACATGGGACACATGTCTTATAGTCCCACGAGGCTCTACCCCTTTGTTCTCTCCAAATGATGAGAAATAATATTTGCATAACCAGATTTAAATTACCCATGCAAAAGGAGGAATAATATATGAAACAGTCATAATAGTGCTGAATATATATAAAATGTATATAAAATAGACATTCAAATGCATTTACAGCAAAACTAGTGAATATTTACAGTGTTTGCAGAGTTGTTAAGAGAATTAATATAAGAACACTTAAAGGCTAACAAACATGGTTAAGAGAAAATCATGGGAGAGAAACAGACGGAGCAAGAGAGACTCATACATGCAGCATAATCCTATCGTTTATTTTAATTATTATTAGTAGTAGTAATGGTAGCGATAGTATGATTAGGATTAATGCCATGATTATTACTATTCTTATTATTTTTATTATTCTTAGTTTACATCCCTAGTGTCACTTTGTTTGACTGCACAGTTAAATGGGTGTATATATTTTTAATCTACTTATTTCTGTTATTTTCTGACTTGATTCTGAGCTTTGGTAATGAGTAAGCAGGAGTCATCATACACTCTTTGTTCCACTGCTGCATTCCTCATATCATTGTGTGTGTTTTGTTGGAGTCTCTCTTAATCAGGTGTGTTAGCCCCTAAATGTTTTTATAAATATAAATAGTGATGCATAGTTTTTTGTATTATTTAAATGCAAAACCAATTATCTTTCTTTTTCAAGCCTTTTTAAAAACATGGCAGCTATATATTTTCGGAATAAAAATTGTGGTAATTTTTTTTTATCACACTTTATGATGAAATTACCAGAAATTATCAAACCACAAACATTTTAGGTGAACATTTCTATTCATTGTTCTTTAACATGTAAAATATATTACTTGTTAAATCACTTGAACATGCATTACATACATGCATTTTTTTCCCAACAATATCTTTATTTAGTTTTTTTTTAAATATACAGAAATTAGAGTCCTTCCACACCCATAGGAACATCCAAGGCAACTAAATTATTGTATAAGTCAATCAACCTTTCTTGCAAGTAAGACATTTATAAGATGATAGAACAACATTTAGGTGGAAGTACAAAATATGACCTGTAAATAATAACTTGATCAAATAAAAGAACCCCCCCCCCAAAAAAAAAGAAAAATAATAATAAGTTTCTCTATTTTTCGAGAGTTGCTCAACTTAACCTCAATTGTACTGTTTTGTATGGTTCAAAATTTCAAACTCTAATTTATTTAGTTTTGGAAGCTGCAGATGACCGACAACAATTACATCTCATCTGCCTCATTCACAATACTACTAAGATCCACATTTGCCATATATTGCATAAAGGGAACCCAAATGTTTTGAAAAAGTGACAGTTTCCCCTTGACAATGTAAGTAATTTTCTCCATAGGTCAAGTTGTGGACAATTTCTTTATCCAGTTAATGAGTTTTGGTTTACTGGTCTTCCTCCATGAGAGTGCTATGACTCTTTTTGCCAACAGTAGACATAGGTCCATGGTGGTAATTATCTTTCTAGACGTAAGATGTCCATCAGGATATAAACCTAAAATAAATAGTTTAGGGTCAAGATCTAATTGTATACCCAATATAGTATCCAGAGCTTGTTTGATCTCTTTCCAAAACAGTTGTATTTTATTGCATTCCTAGATACAGTGGAAGAATGTCCCTTTCTCCTCTTCACACCTGAAACACAAGTCTGGGATATCACCACCATACTTATTAAGCTTTTCTTGAGTAACATATGTCCTCATTAGCCAATTATATTGCAGTACTGGTAGTTTGTGTTTGTGCCTCAGCACATACCTCCTCCCAGTCTTCGGAGGATAAGTCCTCCTGTAAGTCTTCCCTCCACGCATTAAGTTTCCCTAAGGAAGATTCAGGGGCGCCCTCCACTAATATATTATATAGTTTGGAGATTATTCCCTTTCCAAAGCAATCTTTTTTCATTTCTGTTTCCAATGTGGACAACGGAGGGATTGACGAGCACTGATTTTGAGATGATCTAATAAAGTTTCTCACTTGTAGATAGTCATACATACATTTTTTATTTATTTTTTTGAACATCCAGTTTTCCTATTGACACTAACAAGGCTAATGAACACAACGGAATTCACACCGAGCCCAAAAAAGTTACTGACCTCTATCGAGTTCTATAAAGGTTGTTTACATCTGTGTAGATTCTGTAGCAAATTTCAGCTCAGTAGCATGGGGATATAAATAAGTTTGTTCACTAATTGATACATTTAATAGGTAAATATTGCAGTTTAAATCGCAGTGTGAATATTTACTCATATGTAGCCCTAAGTTGCATCATTCTGTTTAGCGGTTCCAGTCAAGCCATCGGCTTATGTGGACAGATCTAATAAGATGTGCATTTACAAGCTTATAGCGATTAATCAGAATATAACTTTGACATTGACGAAGTAGTTCTGCCCACTGTAAAGTATTTCATCTGCTGAAAATATAACAGAAGTTGTTGTTTTTTCTCACAACATTGAGAAAATTCTGTTCGGTCATTATAAGATGATCAAGACAAAGGCACTTTGGTTCAGACAACAACACCCAACTAAATACGATGTACGAGAAAGTCCATATTAATGAATGAAGATGGCATACTTTTAAAAAAGCTTGTTAAACCATGGGCTTGGGCGGTAACCTGCCTGACGGGATTGCTGATAAATATAAATTGTTTACCCTTGTTTAACATTCACACCTGCGCTTGTAAAAGGATGAGCTCCCTATAAATATGGTTATTAGTTGCTTGTGCTGTTTAATTAGGCTGTTAAATCTGTTCACATAGAGTCTGTGGTTTGGTGGAGAGCTTTTCTTTTAGCTTTAAGAGTCTTCTTGTTACTGAACTAAAAACTGTTTGTGACATGTCTGGCTTTAATGGTACTGTTGGTTATAGGGCATCCAGAAAATACATAATAAACCAATCAGGTGTAATTTGTTCAGTATAGAGAAGACAAACCCCTTCTTGGTAACATGCAATCTTGGGAATAACTTAGCTCCTGTTTTTATTTAACACGTGAAGCAGTGACTATAAAGTGATAAAAAGATTTGTCATTCCTTAATAAAAAATGTTTAATGGTTTATAGATTTCTGTCTAATTAGAGGAATAAAACTCTTGCTGTAGACGTGGTGTTACTGGAAAAAATTTAATTGGACTGGTACTGGCCTTCCATTGATTATTTTTCTGTAACAGCATGTCCCTGAGTTTTTTAATGTTTTTTCATGGTCATAAATATCTCAGAATTTCTTATTGCTAGATTTTACAGTGTGTAACCATCTGTTAAAAGTCCTGAGTGCTGAAATCTTAACTTTTTTTTTTTGGAATGAAATACAGTAAATTTTCTGTGAGATCTATAAAGGTCTCATGCTAAGAGATGAGATTTGTTTGTTATCTTGCAGTTGCTAGTAATCAGGTTTTTATTGATGCATATTAATACATGACGAAGAATTCCATTTTCTTGAATATTTTGTTACATAAATATTGCGATAAATCAGTTTTGCTCCATTTCAGCTGAAGTATTTGCATACAGCACAGGACATTTGTGATTATTAATCAAACACCTTATTTATACCAGGAGTGACTGTGTCACTGCTTCACGTGTTAATGCTTGTGATGCCAAAAGGTGTGCTAAGTTTTAGACACGTCCTAGAAGCAGTTCTTCGCTAGTTCCATGTGATGTAGCTCTCCACTAGACCCTGTTATAAGTGTCTAGTTTATTTCTGACCAACTAAAGTTCAATGCAAGTGCAATGTAAGTAATCGGTGCCAAATTTCTCAATCTTCATTCCAACATTTAGCTCATTCCATCCTACTCAGAATTATAAAAGAAAAGGAATAAGTTAAATTTGTACTGAATATACCATAATTTTGAAAGATACTGACTTGATTTAGCTCAGTAAGACTGCAGAAACTTTGTATGAATTTCTGCTGAACTTGGAGCATTTTTGCAAACATGCATTTTTGCATGGACTGAGAGTGGAATTTGGCCCCGATTACCTGCATTGTACTTGTGTTCTGGGCGACAACCATACATGTTCATGCTCAGTGTGCAGAGCAGAACAATTTATAATGACCCAGACCTTTGCACCTCAACTTTGATATAAACAGTCTTGAAAGACCATGAACTCTCCATTTAACTGCCTCAAACCATCTAAACCTGGCACTCAGCTTAGTTTAAGTCATATTTAAACTACTAAAAAACACTGAAACAGCTGAGCTATGTAAAATAACTATGTAAAATACTGAAACAGCTGAATGCAGAAAGTGCACTGTTCTGTGCTATACAGAATTCACAACAGAGCACACAAACCACTGTGTATACGTAAAAGCTGTTGGTGCTGTGAAGCGCGAGTTAATTATGAACACCTTTTGCTGTAAGTCACACTCTATTCAACTCTATTGTTATAAAGTCACCTTTCCCTATTTTTATGTAAATAAAGGAAATGTACATAAATATATTATTAACAATAATGCATAAAACTAACAAAAGTAACACTTGTGCATTTTGGACACTTAGACAACTACGAAACATGTGTTATTTATTAACAACATTGTTCATGTGTGTTAGTTTATATTATTTTATAATAATTAAAATTATAATTATAAGGTAAATGTAACTGTTTGGTAGTTTGTTATTAAATACATCATTTACAGTGTAGAATTTTTTTGCTGTCAAAGGGTTAATTTATTGCTCAATCTTAACACACTTCCAGTAAACTCCTCTGTAGCTTTCTTTCTGTTTTCAGAGTGTAACAGGTCGAATCAACACGGCCGATTTAATTATCTTATACTTTAGCCCAATTAAAACTGCACATGCCTGTCTGTGATTAGACAGTAGTATATTTTTTACTTTTTAGCATGTGAGTGAGACATTTACCATATGCTGATAAAACTAACACAAATCCATAATTAACTTATGCCATGATGAACGCAACAAGTAAAGAAAATGTAACACCCTTATCTCACCTACGCGGTTTCTCGTGGTGGCCATAAGTATAGTTCAGAGTTTTGGCGTAGTGATTGTTTCCAATCTTTCCTTGCGAAAAATTAAACGTTACAGTAAACGTTTAATTTTGGGCCTGTTCTTGCAGAAGCTTGCAGGCCCTGCGGGACCTCGCTGTGTCTTACCGCGTAGGTGAGAGGGGTGTAACTGATCGATACGTATGCATTAAGCGGACACATAAAGCTTTAAAGTTAGTTATTGGGAACAGGTCGTGTTTTCAATTCATAAAGCTAATGATTGCTGAAATTGCTGAGTGTTGTGATATTGAGAACGCGCAGGAAATACAGTTTGAGCAAACGTCGATTGTGACTTTAATGAAGTAAGTAAGCGTTTAAGCGAACAAAAATTATTTCAGGGTGCAAAACAATTTTTGGCCTGAAAATAACAGCATACTTCCCCAGCTAGTACTAGTAATTACTAGTTAGCTTGTTAGGCTCCACCTACTTGTTACACATAATGTGAGTGACAGCGGAATGCCATAAATAAGAAAGAGAGATGAGAAGTGATTTGAGTTGTACAACTAAATGATTTGCTAATCTCTGGCCTGATGGTAATTTAATAGTGTTATGTGTTGCACTGTTTGAGTCCAACCAGATATATCTGAGATTGTTGTCAAGTGAATGAGTGAATTTATGAATGCCGCATAATCTGAATGCAGGGAAATGCATGCAAGAAGGGGTTTTTAAACATAATAATTTTCTCATTTAAAACACTAAAACATGGAAAACAAAAGAAATGTCCTCTAGGATGAGGGTTAAAAACTGCTGCTCTATGTGCATCTAACATATTTAACAATGTTATGGGTGTTATGGCTTACATGCCATAACACTGGACATTTAAACTGCGGCACTGATTTACAACAGTGCCTCAGTTTAAATATCCAGTTAACATTAACTGCTCAGTTCTAAGGCATGCTTTTATAATTACCATAATTTTATACTTCAAATAATATCTTTTCAGATTTCATCCTAAAGTGAGATTAAATAACCATAATGAACAATAATGAAGGAAAATGCATTTTACATAAAATCACACTTGTAAGAAAGCTTTAATCACAAGAAATATTTCTGCCTTTAATTTTTTTTTTTACATGTTTCAGCGGCTTTAATACTTTTTAGTTTATCATGTTTATCTTTTTAGCTTCACAAACTACCTTAGTTATCAGACCCCTTGCATATTTATTATACCCTTATTTATTTTTAAATAAAATTAAAAAAAACATTAAAGACATAATGTAGCTGAAGAGAAATCGGAACATCTAGACTGAGCTCCACTCCTTTACGTTACAGACCTTTACGTTACCTTAAGACCTGATGTCTGATCTCAGTTATGATTTCTACATTTTCTATTTTTTATCCCCTAAGATAGATAAAGATGAAGTTTACCTTTACCAAAATTAAATCTTTAGATCTATAGATTTCCCAACCCCCCCCAAGGTCTAATGGTTATGTGGGTAGATTCGACATTTGAATTTAAGCCCATTTCCTTATTCCTGCCCATGTTTTTAAAAGCCTTCTCCAGGGTCGTCACTTTTCCAAACATGTTTTCCCAACAGTGTTGGGAGTTAGTTGAGCTACTCCTGACTCTATGTAAGTGTCTAATTGTTAAAACTGATGTTTGTGAGGTGACGGTGTATGAAAACAAGTTACAGGAAACAAAAAACAGGTTAATAGTGTAGCAGTGCTGCTAGCTCATTGTACAAATAGGGTGCAGAAATACATAGCTTTTTTGGAGATCACTAAAAACTACAACATGGTTCTAAATAGGCATCATACAGCTCAATTCTTTTTTCTTTTTTTTTTTAAATCAAGAATCTTTAAGTTTTTTTTTTCCTTTTTCTTTTTTTACATTGTCATCTGTATTTAAAGTAAAGTCTATAATGTAATATAATTAACAATAATATCTATGCAGGTGTAACAAGACTTCCCAGAGTGACTGTTTTGTACTGTGCTATTTTGGGGGATTGCGCAGACTTAAAAGTTTACTGTAAAGTTATTTTTGACTAGTTGTCTTGACTATAAATTTATTATAAACTTTATAACCAAGTTATAGTGTGTCAGTCCAGCTGTTTCACTTGAATCTAGTGGCAATTATGGAATTAATCCAAACAGGGACCAGGTCACAGGAAAGTCAAATGCTGTGGGTATCCTTGCTTTTTTTTTTTGCAATTTGAGCCTTTTTATTGTACACACATCCTCCACTTATAAAATTACTTACTGAGAGATTTTTATTTATTTATTTATTTTATTTTTTTGATTTTTTTTTTTTTTTTTGGTCTACCATCCTGTCACAGTTTTGTTAATTAACTCGAGGTGTTGTTGCGTTAACACTGCTATTTTTAATGAGGTGTGATTGGCAAATTTAACAGCTTTAATTTCCAGTCTGAGTTAAAAAAGAAAATAAATAAAAAGCTGTTCATTACCTTAAAGTAAAATTCTAAAAAAAAAAAAAAGTCACTCTTTTGGAGTCAACTCTGAAACTGCAGGAATGTTTTTGGTCTGCATTGGTCAGAACCTACCAAAAGTAATCCAAGGAAGGGAAACTGGCGACAGTCAAGTCGAGGCTCATGGCTGGTCCGTGTAATGCTCCTGTAGATCAAATTGTTGAAAAGATTAATGCTGGTTGTGATACAAAGGTGTCGGAACACACAGTGCGTCGCTGTTAAGGTGGCGGGGGACCTACTGTATTTGATATTATGCAGGTGGACATAATGTTATGGCTGCCGATGCAGTGTATAATGTGCAACATTTCAATAAGAATTATTAAGCCCACTTTGGTCACAGGAATCACTTTCTTTCATGGTGACCCTGTAAAGATCTTGCGAATATGCTAACATGGCATACTTTTTAACAATTTGAGCGAGACCTTCAGCAGCTTTCAAACACCAGAGGTGGCAGAACCCTTTTTAACAAAGTCTGGAGCTTGATCGTTTCATTCTTGTGCCCGAGCTTACTGTGTTTATTCAATGAAATATCAAAATTCTGGCAAGATGTTGTAAAGGCATATATGTATTTTTAAGACATGAACAAGGCATTATTTCTTTTATCACTGACATTGCACATCTAGTAATAGACTAAGCTCCACGCAGATCAGCTCCATGTAGTTGGTCAGTATTGTAACTCAATTTTCTGTAGTGTGCAGGGGGATTTTATAAAAATGAGTTTGTTCAGTACTCTATAATGTGTTTACTGACTTAATTAAATGTTATTTGAAAGTGACCGGTTGTGAAACTTAACACATCAAATTTAGAAGAAATGTGTTATTATTAAGGGGAAACAAATCTCCTGTTTGCGTTTATGCTAAAATTCACCTGTGCTCAGAAACTCTTACTTGTAGGACTACAACCTTTTTTTCCTGAAGTTTTTATGTTTAACAGTTGTGATCGTCTGTCTTTTAAACTTCCTGAGGCAAAATGAGTAAACGGCTCCATCTGCATAAACTTTATTGCAATTTAAAACATATTCATAATTAAGATATAAGCAAGGTTTAATGTCTCATGCTTAAATTTCACTTTCTTAATGATATTAAAAAATTTATTCATAAAAAATTGCTCTTTTGTTTATTATTTTGGGTTAGCATTTTTCTCTCAGACAGGACGTTATTGTACTGCTTGATGTATAGAGATTACAGACTTGTATCTTGTTAAATCAGTGGTGAGCTATTTAAAATCATTAATAAAGCAGTTATTATGGCAGTAATTTTTCACATCAAAGCTGAGGAAGTTTTTGTCTTGTTACATCACTATGTTGATGGAATCCACCGCAAGTGATGCATTTGAGCCATCGTTGAACCCAATTCTAAAATCCTCTTTAAAAAATCTTCTTTGTCATAGTTGATGCTCTCCTACTGCACTACAGAATGTTTACAGAGATAAAAACAATTTGCAGAGATGGATGAATTTTTAAGGAGGGGGAACAAGCAATAAAGACAAAATGCAGTGAGCGACGATTAATTGCGACAAAGGGAATCTTCAAAAAGGAGTCAGGATTTTGATTCAATGATATAAAAGTTGTGCCCACCGTTACATTGCTTTCAGTCTAGCCCTTGTGTAATTTTTGAAACAATTGGAGTTGGAGGTTTTCTTACAATGTAATCAGGGCTTTCATGTTAAGTGTTCTAGATAATTTTTTATGTATGCTGGGGGAATAAAAATTTTGCTTGTTTATTTATTTTTTTTATTTTTTTCAGTTCTACAAACATGTGGTCCAAAGTGTGGAGAAGTTCATTCAGAAGGTCAGCGAGTTTACAAAACATAGAAATCCAAAAATATTTTGGCATTAAAACTTGTTTATCCCTGACTCTTAACAGTTAAGTTTTTTTTTGTTACAATGTTTTGTAGTGCAAGCCTGAGTACAAGGTCCCTGGTCTGTACGTCATCGACTCAATCGTGCGTCAGTCGCGGCACCAGTTTGGCCAGGAAAAGGATGTGTTTGCTCCACGCTTCAGCAAGAACATCATCAGCACCTTCCAGAACCTCTACAGATGTCCTTCTGATGATAAGGTACACTCTCCTCCCTACCATTATAAAAGTCCCTTGGTTTTCTCCAATTTTATTATTGCTGTTCTTATTTTGACCACACGCTTGTAGCTTTCATTGTGTTAATGTTGCAGATGCCCTGGTACCAGTGCCTGGCTGTGTCCTAAGATACAATGTGTGAAATGTGAACAGATCTTTTGGGATTGCCCCATGTCTGAAGCACATTATTTAAACACGCCTGCTGTTGCTTGTGTTTGACCCTTGAAAATGCTTTGCATGTAGAATGCCGTATCTAATCATTCTAATTAGAAAAGAAGTACATGTTATTAGGCAGAAAATCTACTCCTTGGGCTCTTTGTGGTTCTTCATTCCCATGGCAACTGCTCCTAAACAATAACAGCATCGCAATATTACATTTAAATATCATATTTTTAAAAATAAGAAAATTCGGATTATGTTTAAAAAAAAATCAAAAACACATTTGTAAAGGACGATTATCTTTTTGTTTTGGTTATCTTTTCTGAGGTGAAATATATAACACCGTTGCCAGTTTGTGTTTATCAAATGTAAGAAATGGTGTATTTTTACCTCAACGTTTGTCGCTTGAGTGTCAGGACACAGTTGCTGTCAGGCAAACAAAACATAGACTTTGTTCGAATCAGAGATGGTTAACAGGACAAGAGAGATGAACAGAAAGTTAGCACATCAAATTAAATTTATTGTCACTAGCTGATAATAAACTTGGAGAGGATAGAACACACACAGGTTCACTTCATCTGAATATCGTTGCAAGTGTGAGAAGATTATCACAGTGTTGGATAAATTTTCGATAATGGTGTCCATGTCGATGGATAACTAATTAGTAAAGGAGGACTTTTTTCTTGTTTCAGAGCAAGATTGTCCGGGTCCTCAACTTGTGGCAGAAGAACAGCGTGTTCAAAAGTGACATCATCCAGCCCTTACTGGACATGGCAGCGGGACTCCCTCCCCCGAGTGTCACACCCGTCCCTGCCAGCACCGCTGTTCCGGTCAACAATGTCACTCCGGGTCAGACACTCCATCTCACACACACAGTACTATGCATGTGAAGAAATGCTGTAAAGAATATATATTATTAGAACTAATCAAATAAAGTATTTTATAACATCTTCTGTAAACAGCACTAAACAGTCAGTGTTTGCCTTGGTTCCCCGTGTTCTTTATACGGTGTTGACCATTGACGTGTTTGCTGACATACCAACCATTTATTGTAATTTAAAATAACTTTTAGTTGGGAAATTGAAGATGTAATCTAATTTTGTTGATGTTATCCAGAAATTTAAAAAAAGTAACAAAATACATCTTGTGCACTTACAACAAAACAAAACAATGCATCAATTCATTAAACCTATATTTCAAGCAGAGACATTTTATTTTATCCTCTCATGTACATCTTGTTTTAGCAGATCTACTTTCATATATTATTTTCTCTTGACCTCTGCTGCCACCTACTGGTTACAAATGAAAACCTCTGCCTGTTGGACATTCCTTTCTAATACTTTTATATAACCTTTTTTTTGTCTCAAGGGTTAGCTTTGTAAATTTCAGTGACAATCGATTTGATTTGAGTTTATTTCTTTGTTTTTTCCCTTTTTTTTATATAAACACGTTATGTGTAGTGTTCATTTTACAAATTGTAGAAGCATCGTAAACTATGTAAATTACCACAAAACATTGTTATACTCTACTAAACACATAATTAATTTGATAAGGTTTCTGTTTTGTGATTTAATTATTATTTTTTTTTTTTGTCTAACAGGCACTCCTGCAACTCCGGCCACTCCAGCCAACATCATGCCCAGTTTACCGGACTGGGCCTCTCAGATCTCCAACTCTGACACCATGGCAGCGGTAGCACAGATCCTACAGAGCCCGCAAGGGCAGCAGGTCAGCCCGTGGCTTATTTTCTAACTCTTATAACTCTAACTCTTATATATGGTAGGGAGGGTAAATTGTTGTTTTGAGTCAGTAAGAATGAGCCTCTGAATCTTTGAGTTGAGTCACAAGCTTGTTTGCTTGGCAGAGATACAGAGAGCTGTTTGACTGTGCAATTAATTGGAGTGGAATCTAATAGGGTGTGGGAGGGGTTTCCAAAAACTCTTGGCTGCGAGTCATAAAATCTGCTCCCATCTGCTGTTTAGCGCTGTGCAGTATCTTCAGTGTTTGTCTTTAAATAGAAAAAATGTAATCAATTAACCCAGTAATCGAAGTGTTTGCAAAATTTACATAAAAGGACATGTGAGCACATATGGTCTAAATACTTTTATTTAAATTTTATAGTGTATTTAGAGCTTAATGTAACTTAAAATATTGCTTTGTGAAAGAGGCCACGAACCCAAGCCTATTACATCAAGAAGATGTGGAGATGGCAGCAGATGGAGCCGTATTACATGTTAGAGGAGTGATGATCATTTGTGCCTGTTAATCTTATCCTCCCCCAACAGATGGCTTTTCAAATTTGAATCAGCCATTTAAACGCAGCAACTTAAAGCGTTGCTGTATCAGAAAGACACTGAAATACCAGGCTGTGCAGTGATCAATACACTGATGTTAGGACGATTTTTGTACACTCTATGTTGCAGTTGCAGCAGCTGGTACAGAGTCTGCAAATGCAGCAGCAAAAGCCTCAGCCGTCTCTCCTGCAGGCGCTGGACGCCGGTCTGGTGGTCCAGCTGCAGGCCCTGACTGCTCAGCTTACAGCAGCCGCTGCAGCCAACACACTCAACCCACTCGAGCAGAGAGTCTCCTCCTTCAATAAGGTAAAGAATAATAGAATAATTCCGTACAATAATTGAGTTCAATCCCATTTTATTCGTGTAGTGCTTTCAATAACAGTTATAGTTGCAAAGCAGCTCTACAAACACAGTTTTGACATTGTCCTGTTCTCTTGCAGAAACTCTTGGGACAGTTTGACTTTGGCGCAGAGTCTGAACCCATCGAGGATTCTAAAAAGGACACGGCAACACCTCAGTTGTATGTAATACCTTTCGTTTGTTAATGATTTCAGTTGTCCTTTGAGGTGCCTAATTATACCTCATAGGACATTTCATCACCTCTGTGGGAATCTGTGATAGGATGGAAGGAGAAGGGCGATTGCAGGAATTAACAGGTTGTTCCCTCTTTTTCAGGCCTATGGTTTCAGAGTCCATTAACAACTCGCTCTTTCATCAGTTGGCTGAGCAACTCCAGCAGCAGAACCTTGAACAGTTTCAGAAACAAATCTTAGAGCACCATCAGCAGAAGGTAAAGGAGACCTAGGAGAAACTACTTCTGTACACTGTTTTTAATGTAACGTGAAAGTAAAGCCTCATTCTTAGAAATCGGTTATTGGGTAAGGAGACTGATTTTTATTTATTCATTTTTCTTCATTTTCCTTCCTGTATTGCTTCAGTCCATGGCCATGGAGAGCCAGGAGAGCATCTTTGGTCCTGAGAACTCGGTGCCTCCAGCCCAGAGCAACATCCAACCACAACTCCAAGAACAAGAACCCAAACTGGATGATTCTATTGACAACCAACAACAGGTATGACCACATACCAGATGCACCAAAAGCATTTTACTGCTACAGTTTAGAAGATAAAAAGGGGGGGGGGCATTTTGAATAGTTTTGGATTTTTGGGATCTTCAGATTTTTATGTAGAACTTCTAGTAACTCTAGTGACTTTTACATGCATTTCAACCTCATGTGACGCACATTACTAATCTTTTCATTTTTTTAAGGAGAAAATTGTTCACAGCTTAACCAAAAATGGTTTTGTGTTTGATCCAGGACATGGACCTGGATGAGGGACAGGACACTGTAGATGAGGATATGTTTGAGGCAGAGGAGAAGAAAACCAGTGGTACTCGTTCCAGATCACACTCTCGGTCTCGCTCCAGGTTAGACAGGCATTAAAGTAAAAAACTTTGAAAACACAGAAAGCACCTTTATCTCAGAGTCTTAAAGCTAAGCCCTTGTCACTTCTGATTGCAGATCCCCCAAGAGAAGGAGGTCAAGGTCACGATCAGGGTCTCGGAAACGCAAACACCGGAAACGGTCACGCTCGCGCTCCAGAGACCGAAAGAGAAAATCTTCTCGTTCGTACTCCAGCGAACGACGAGCACGGGAGAGAGAAAAGGAGCGGCAGAAGAAAGGCCTTCCTCCGATCCGCTCAAAATTTCTCAGTGGTACGCAAAGGACTAATGTTCTATTTGGGGAAAAAAATTATAATATAATTAAATGGTATAGCCGGTAAAAAAAGTTTAAGTTTGTAGCTTTTGTTATTATTCCTATTTGTTTCCCTTTTCAGTGTGTAGCACCACGTTGTGGGTGGGCCAGGTGGACAAGAAGGCCACACAGCAAGACCTTACGAATCTTTTCGAAGAGTTTGGCCAGATTGAATCCATCAATGTAATTTCTACTTTCATTTGCCTGTTTTCTATCTCCCGATAATAATAAAAGATGTCATTCTGGATTTACATTTGTGAATCTTGGAAATTCCTTGACATCCAGAAGTCATTAAAGTTGTTCTTTACTAACGTTTTCATTTTGTGTGTGTGTGTGTTAGATGATTCCTCCAAGAGGATGTGCTTATATCTGCATGGTGCATCGACAGGACGCTTACCGCGCACGGCAGAAATTGAGCACTGGCTCGTATAAAATTGGTTCCAAGGTTATAAAGGTTTGTAATTTTTTCCTGTTCCACTTTTACCAGTCTTTATGGCAGGGAGCTGTTTCAGTTTCAATTCTGATTAGTCAGCAGATGTTGACTGTGATGAGTACTGTCTTATGTTTGTTCGGGTGTGTGTAGATTGCTTGGGCCCTTAACAAGGGGGTGAAACAGGAATACAAACAGTTCTGGGATGTGGATCTAGGGGTGACCTACATCCCCTGGGAGAAGGTCAAACTGGACGACCTAGACGGCTTTGCAGAAGGGGGCATGATTGACCAGGAAACGGTCAACAGTGGTGAGAAAATATACATTAGAAATGGAGCTGTGTAGCAGTTATGGTGAGATGTTTCCTTCTAACTCTGCTCTGTTCACTTTGGTAGAATGGGAAGCTCAGAAGAACACAGAGGCGCCTAAGGAACCCCAGGTTCAGCCGGTGGCTGCTGAGAGCAGTGCAGCAAGCACCTCACAAAACGAGACCTTCACACAGCCAATCACCATGATGCCCGTGCAGGTACGTGAGGTTCTACTGGATTTCTGTTTGTTATTCCTCTCTCAGTATACTTAGCACAGTACAAACAATATTTGTGTTTTCCTAAGATCCCGGTGCCACAGACTGTCCCTGCTGTCAGCCTGGTCCCATCCACTTTTCCGGTCACCATGACAATGCCCCCTCCAGGCTTCGGTCCCCCACCTCACTTTCTCAGGGCTGGATTTAACACTACACAGCCTCCTCCAGGTACAACTGTTTCCATGGGTCCCCACTGAATCAACTTGTTGAGCATTAAGCTTGATTTATTAATGACTGTGTTTATCTTCAGGTTTCATGGCCGCTTCCGGGGTTACCCAATCTGCCGTCGGAGCCGGTCTCACCTCAGCACAAACATGTAGGTCCATCCTCAAATGAAATCTCTCTAGGGTGCTTTTTAAAGCATAGTATGTAATTGGGTCCGATTTGTTTGCTGACAGCTCTGGTACAACCGACTCAAGATGGCAACAAGGACTCGACGTTTGGATCGATGCTCCCTCCGACGAGCACTATCCCAGCAAGCTTCATGCCCTCGGGAATGCCTGGGGCAGTGTTCAATCACGTGGGAGCGCAAGCACAGCAAAACAGCACTGAGAAGACGATTGCATCTGCAGAGAGTGTAGACACACCTAATGAAATAACACTACAAGGTCAGAGTTCCATGAGTTTTCGCTTATTATTATGACAAAATGAGACAAGCTAAGGACTGGAGTGGGAGTGGACCTCAGGGAAATATTATTAAATCTTTGCCTTTACCTAGTAACCTTTCTTTTTGCCTATTGACAGGGATGCAGACTGCAGTGCGCAGTGGAATGGGTTTACTGGGTATGCATCCTTCTGCAACCCTCTCTCACCCTCTCTCTGGCCAGAGGATGCCTGGACTGCTGCCGCTTGACCTCCGGCCGAACCTTCTTCAGGGAGCTGGGGCTCGTTTTCCCATGCTCATGCAGCAAGGCCTGGCGCAGCAAGCCAGCAGCCTCTTGGACACCTCACTTCAAGCTCGTGCTCGAGCCCCGTTCCCTCAGATGGAACACTTTAATCGTGTAGAAAGTCCTTTTGCAAGGGCCCCCAATCCAGCAGCTCCTGCACCAGACAATATGGACAAAGCCAACAACAATAATAATAATTCAACGACTGCTTCAGACAGCGGAGGCCAACAAGAAGGTGATCAGGATTATCGCTTTCCACCGCAGGAGAAACAGAGCACAGGCCTGCTGAGGACGCCTCCTCCTGAGATGAGGACGGAACCTACGCCTGTTCGAGCTCCACTGCTGGAGAGACCTTCCAGAGGAAGCATGCACTTGGAGGGCCGAGAGGGACCCGGGAGACGGGAACCTGTCTCAAGCCCTTTCAGAGCCGAGACACGCTGGGGTGCACCGCGCGGGGACTTGGATGAGCGAGATATGAGGGGAATGTCAGCAGGACCACCGAAGAGCTTTCAGGAGGAGCGGGGGAATCCGAATTTCCAAAACCGTTTTGAGATGCGAGGAGGAGTAGCAATGGGTGGTGTAGGACCAGGCTGGAATCGGGGAGGGGGAGGAGGAGGAGGAGGAGGAGGAGGTCCCTTCAATGCCAACATGCACCAGGACTTTGATGATAGGCGTCGGCCCTGGGAAAGGCAGAAGGACCGGGATGACAGGGACTTTCGCAGAGAAATAAACGACAACCGACACAGGGACCGGGAGCGAGACCGCGAACGGGGTCGAGATAGGAATCGGGAGCGAGAGAGAGAGCGAGAAAACGATAAGGAAAGAGACAGGGAGCGCAGTGGCTGGGCGCCTCTTAATTCCCAGGCTCAACCTCTCCTCCCCCTTCCCAGACCATCTCAACCACTGCTGCCTCTACCGACACCTTTGCTAAACCTGCCTCCATCTCAGCCAGAGTCGCATCCTAAACCTCTCCTACCGCATGAACCACAGCTCGCAACAAGGCAAGCTGAACCCCATCCAGACGCAAAGCTCCCCCTGCAGCCGCAGCTCGAAAAAGACAGCACAGGTGATCAAGAAAAGGAGGCCTCCTTTAGTGACAGTGTTCACAACCTGGACTCTAAACCTGAACCTGACCCTAAACCTGCCGCCGAGTTGTCTCACCACTCTCCGTCTGCTCCCATGGCCAATCCTTCAAATGAAATGCAAGGACCCGAACTGTCCCCTTCCCCACTTACGCCTGCAGGTGACGGACAGACCGCACCGAAGGAAGAAGCCGAGACTGGAACTGAGCCAGAGCTAGTGAAAACGGACACTGAGGAAACATAATCGTCACTCAGTAGGTAAAAAGATTTTGTATAGTTGTCATCTCTGTACTTATTTCAAACGGCTTCTGCAGGACCTGCTCAGTTCTGTTGCTCAAAATAAGAAAAAAATATATCTTTCATGCCAGTTATGTACAACATAGATGGCTCACAATTTCACTGGTAGGTGATTTTAATGTTTTATTTTAATTTCGTTATTTCTTGTTTAGTTTTTTTTTTTTTTTTTTTTTTAAATGCAACCCCACTGTTTTAAAGCTAGGTTTTTAAATCCATGAAATTTGCCTGCCAAAATGTGTAGCCTAATTGTAATTTGGGGAGGGTGGGGATCTGTGACCTTCCTATGGAAGAGTTTAAAGGACACTGGCTTTTCCCCCCTAAAGGATCAAATGCAGAATGCATGAGGGGGGAAGAAGGAGAAAGTGAAAAGCAGTCAAGGCCTGTTCTGTGTTTTGTTTTCCAACCAGCGGCTGCAGAGTTTCAAATGAATTAATGCCTTGTGGTGTCCTAATGCTTGTTGTCTTTTAAGCAAATTATACGTGCAGCCTATACAGTGAGAACAGTAATGCAGTTCTAGTTGCTTAAAAAAAGAATACAAAAGATTAAAAACATGATGTACTATCCCCATCTTAAATGTCTGATTTTTCTTCATCACACCGCAGCAAATACTTCGCCTCAGCCAGAAAAGGTCACAGGAGGTGAATGGATGTTAAGAGCACTCTGTTTAGTATGAAATAAACATGCTTTGTTGGTTAAAAATGCTTTAGGACTGTATTTTCTGTAACGGAACAATGTGAACACAATGAATGGACTGAACGTGGGCAGGTAGAAGCTGTAGTGTGAAGTCCATCTGATGAACTGATGTCTTAATAAATGTCATGAGGCTTCCAGCTGCTGGCTACACACACACACACACACACACACACACACACACACACACACACACACACACACACACACACACACAACTTCAAGGCTACATGTGCACAAAAGCCTCCCTGCAAACCTAATCTTTCCACCACTGTAGCTCTATTGTTTTGTCATAAATCTTTCATAAGGTTTCAGTCAATAACATACAAAGACTTTTATAAACCATAATATTGTCTAGAGAAGCACATAAACACCACTGAACTGTGCATCATTCTACACTCACGTCTCTTCATCAAGAACAAGCTGCTAATCTGTTTTTAGGTGACTTTCTTTTGCACATTTACACACAGGAAAAATGCAACCAGCCTGTTGATCTTCCAAATACTGGAACTCTCTTATTCTCTTATGAATCAAAACTCAGCTCTGATGGACAAACCTCCATCAACCCACAAAAACATAATGAGATGAAAGAGTAAATCAGTGCCTTCATGGTTAAAGAAGGTTAAAAAAAAAAAAAGCAAACTACTGATGTGAAACACTAAACACATGTTTGTAGGATGAAGAAATAGAAATACTGTGCCTCGTCCCTTTAAATCTGTGCCAGCTTTCATCACCCAGCACAGAAATTTAAATCCACTTCTTTTATCTTTTTGTCCTCATTTAGCATGCAGTGGAACCATCAGTGTGGATTCTGCACATACCCAGACCAGACATGTCGTAAAAAAACTAAAAATAAATCAGCTGAATGCAACACAGAATTTAAGCCTGGATTTAAAAAGGTGGCCTAAAGATTGTCCTCATGTTAGGGAAGTTAAAACAGATTACAGATTAGCCCTTTTTACATACAATTCGTGAGATTCCACATTCAAGAAACTCTTCGTTTGCAAACTTACGGATAAGTGAGTAAGACCATGAATAAAAATGATGGCTCCATTTTAAAGATATAACTATCATGGTGGGTCTAGAAATAAAAAAAACAATGTTTTCTTTTGCAGTGCTGCACTTTATGCTAAAGCCATCTGATTCAAACTTGACAAGGAGGATAAATCCGTACTTGCCTGTTCTGTTCCTTCTGAACATTCTTTAGTCATGCTTTAAACGTAGGTCACTTAGGTAACCAGAGCAGGGATGGTTAATCTGCTACAAACAGGTGTGATGGAGGGTCTACTACACCACGCATCACACTCAATACGCATCAAATATGGCAGGGTTGTTTTTTCAATCAGCCACTGAATTATTTTGGCTCATTTCAATCAGCCCAAAAAATTATTGCTCTAACTATGAAATAACTTCATTACAGGATAAGGAAATGTAAAAAATTAAATCATGATAGCTGCCCGAGAGAGTGGTGGGTAGGGCATACTTACTCCCCTGTAAATCACTGAGACAAGGATGAATCATGGGAGTTGCCTAAGCACATGTATGTTAAAGGGTCTGGATAGCAAGTGTGTTAGCCTTCACCATTGACCCCAGTTTGTAATGTAATATGTCCTACTATTAGTGGGTGAGGGTCTGTCATGGTCAGGTAGTTTGTCAGGTAGCTAACTGTGGTATTTACACACTTACGGTCATGATTCGTTGTGAGTTTGACTGCACACGACCTTTGAACTGGCCATGTGGTCCTGGATCAAAATGTGATGACGTTTTCCTTTAAAAAGGGGACATGAGATGTGCACAAAGAAATGAATTTCACTTTAGCAATGAATGTTCACATCGCTGTAATAACGACAGAAAGAAATGTGCTGGGGAGAAGGGAGTTCCAGCCTTTTCTCTATAATCAGCTCTCAGCAGAACCCTGCTCTAAGCTGTTCTCAAAACCCCACATGTATAGAATAAAACCCCGGCAAGAGAAAGCGCACTCTTGTAGCTTGTTAGCCGTGTTGAGAGTTAACTTGGGAGCTAATAAAACTCTTACAGGGCAAGCTGTTAAAGCTTTGTGTGGGGCCTCTGGTGGTAGTTATTTATTTATTATTTATTATCTGGTGGTGATTATTTTTACAGTCCAGCCACTGCAACATTTATGTACTCAACCTGCTTCTTGGTTCTTCTCTGGCATCCATTTTTGTCTTCCTGAATCAAAACAGCAAGCCATGAGGTTTAATTAATCTCAATCTCTCAATGCATGCTGAGCTGCTTCAGGAAACGATCCTGTTCGAAAATGTTCACATAGCTTTTGGATGTTATTTGGAAGTGACCAGTGTGGGTGGTTGTTGTGGAACTTGTGTAGTGCAAATGTTTGTACAACCATTTAACGTCCTCTTTCATGGACAACAGTTTCAATGAACAAGCTAGCATCATGGAGATATTCTACACTGGAGGTCGTCTAAAGCTGATCGGCCTTTTATGACCAGGGCAAGACTAAGGCTCTAGAGATGGTTTTGCAGACTTTCTGGATGGAGCCCAGAACCGGGATGGGGAAAAATGCAGGAAAAAACAAGGCTAGACCACACTGAAACCAATGCAAATCTAAGCTAAATGCTGTTGGGAGGATAAACAAAATAGATTAAATGGATTTTGTCCTCATGGGGTGTTCCTTCTATTTTGTCCATGATATTCCAGATGCATGAAAAGAAAATTGTACTCTGAAAAACATTAAATGTTTTTATATAGTTTTTTAAAAACCCAATCCAGTAACGGAAATGCTAGTCCAAGCATCAGACTTAATGTCTCAAAATGCAGTGCAGCTATGGAGCCCAGTAGAGATACGTCTCTGCTACTTTGCAATCTGAGATGACGAGTTGGTGGCAGTTGATACTGGCGTTAAAGTTAAAGTTTGGGAAGCCAAGAGAGCTGCATAGATTACTGGGCTAAAGCAATACATCACTCTTTCTAGATGTTAACACTTATCAAATAAATGTAGGTCACACAATATTTTAATCTTTCATGGTATTATGACCTTCTGAGTTGATGTGCTCAGTGTGTCCACTAGAGGTCACACACACCTCTCTTCTGGTGTTGCCATGCAGATAAAGCATTGTTCCCTCTCTCTCTGTCTTTTATGATCAATAATTTATAGGACAAAGTGCTCTACGTACAAATTTACTCCTTAAACATTTACTCATTGTGTAGTTTTACTCCCTGGGAATGGACTTTTATTTACAAGTTAACATTGACAAGTAAACATTGGTGTAAAAATCTTAAATTAGGTCTTGATTTGGACACAACGAAGATCTGTGAAAGCTGTTTGGTTATTAAAAAAAAACATCCAAAACTTTAACCATTCTGTGAAGCAACATTAAATCCATTATTAAAAAAGAGATTGATGGCTTGTCTTGTGAAACTCGGTAAGCAAGTATAAAGGAGATTAGCTGGAGATGTAAAGAAAAGCTAAGGTTTAACAGGATGCTACCACCAGCGTGCTTCATTTTTGGGATCATTACCTACTAGAAAATGGTTTATGTAAATTTATGACAGAAAAAACACCCCAAGTTAGTTGCAGACTTTAACAAGATAATCTGGAGATGTTTAAGGAGTTACTGATGGTGCAGAACCACAGATGGCGATTAATGTATTTGGGCCCCCATCGACCACCGTAGAGCCACTACTGAGCAGATATTTACGTTGTGGGTTAATTCCTGGCACAGACATCTTGCTTTAAAGACTTCCTGCACTTAATTACACACTCTATAGGGATGTGAGTATTTTATATATGAAACAAGCATGACGGCAACTATACATGAATGCTCAAAATGGACCTCAGGCTTGTCTTAAACTGCTTGTCTGCCTGGGATTATCCCAGAATCTTTCCTGTTGTGGCTTTGCTATTTTAAATGCAGCTCCAGTTTAAGACCCTGGCCAACCATGTGATCAAGTGTTTTATTGCTACCTTTGGCTCTGGTGTGTTTACACCCAACGGTTCAGCATCAAAAGGAAAAAAATTATATGCTTTCAGTTCTTGAGTTGTGTAGAGGCAGGGATAAAATCAGTCCTGGGAAGAGAGAAGCGAGACCATTAGCAAGGAAACTTTTTTTGCACTAGATATTTTAATATATACTGTGTATATTTAATTTTTATTTTGATCAAATCCTTCATGTGTATGAGAGAAAGCTATATATACACATTATTACATATGCATACAATGGGGCAAAAAAGTATTGTCAGCCACCAATTGTGTAAGTTCTCCCACAAGACTGAAAAGATGAGAGAGGCCTGTAATTTTCATCATAGGTATACCTCAACTATGAGAGACAAAATAATAAGAAAAAAAATCCAGAAAAACACATTGTAGGATTTGTAATTAATCAATTGGTAAATTTCTCAGAAAAAATGAGTATTTAGTCACCTACAAACAAGCAAGATTTCTGGCTCTCACAGACCTGTAACTTCTTCTTTAAGAGGCATCTGTATGAACTCGTTATTAGTATAAGAGACACCTGTCCACAACCTCAAACAGTCAGACTCTAAACTCCACTATGGCCAAGACCAAAGAGCTGTCAAAGGACACCAGAAACAAAATTGTAGACCTGCACCAGGCTGGGAAAACAAAATCTGCATTAGGTAAGCATTAGCTTGGGGTGAAGAAATCAACTGTGGGAGCAATTATATGGAAATGGGAGACATACAAGACCACTGATAATCTCCCTCGATCTGGGGCTCCACGCAAGATCTCACCCTGTGGGGTCAAAATGATCACAAGCACTGTGAGCAAAAATCCCAGAACCACACTCTGACCTGTAGAGAACTGGGACCAAAGTAACAAAGGCTACCATCAGTAGCACACTGCGCCGCTAGGGACTCAAATCCTGCAGTGCCAGACGTGTCACCCTGCTTAAGCCAGTGTCCAGGCCTGTCTGAAGTTTGCTAGAGAGCATTTGGACGATCAAGAAGAGGATTGGTCATCCGGAGATCGCTGGTTCGAACCCCGGGTGATGCTGTTTTCCTCTCACAGCCGGAGGCACAGAGAGAGCTGATTGGCCGAGCTCTCTCAGGGGGGAGGGATGAGAGGTACTTGTGCTCCCACATTAGTCACAGCGCTACAGCCAATCAGGGGCGTCTGTAAGCTCGCGCACACGGAAGGAGCGGCTAGCGCTTTCCTCCGAGTGTGTTACTCCGCCCCTAACGGTGCGTGAGCGAGCAGTTCGAAAAGATGCGGTCGGCTCGCGTCACGTGGTTCGGAGGAAACACGGGATAGCTTTCGTCCTCCCGACTGAGTGGTTGTAGTAGCCTTGATGTGTGTGGGAGCCTCCTAGTGACGGGGAGTAATTGGCCACTACTAAATTAGGGAGAAAATCGGGGAAAAAAGAATTGGACAGGACTAAATTTATAAAAAAAAAAAAAAAGAAGAGGATTGGGAGAATGTCATATGGTCAAATGAAACGACAATAGAACTTCATGTTTGGAGGAGAAAGAATGCTGAGTCGTATCCTAAAGAACACCATACCTACTGTGAAGCATGGGAGTGGAAACATCATGCTTTGGGGCGGTTTTTCTGCAAAGGGACCAGGACGACTGATCCCTGTAAAGGAAAGAATGAATGAGATTTTGAGTGAAAACCTTCCATTAGCAAGGGCATTGAAGATGAAACGTGGCTGGGTTTTTCAGCATGATGGACCGTTGGACCTCTGTTATTGCCAGCAAAGGGTCGTATTGAGATAAAATTTTGTTATTGACCAAATACTTATTTTTCACCATAAATTGCAAATAAATTCTTTAAAAATCCTACAATGTGATTTTCTGGATTTTTTGTCTCTCATAGTTGAACTATACCTATGATGAAAATTACAGGCCTCTCTCATCTTTTTAAATGGGAGAACTTGCACAATTGGTGGCTGACTAAATACTTCTTAGCCCCACTGTATGTACATATATAAATATTTTATTCAGAATACAACATAGATGACATATCAAATGTTTAAACTAAGAAAATGTATCATTTTTAGGGAAACATAAGTTGATTTTACATTTCATGGCATCAACACATCTCAAAAATGTTGGGACAAGGCCATGTTTACCACTGTGTGGAATTCCCTCTTCTTTTTATAACAGTCAAACATCTGGGGACTGAGGAGACAAGTTTCTCAAGATTAGGAATAGGAATGTTGTCCTATTCTTGTCTAATACAGTCTTCTAGTTGTTCAAATGTCTTAGGTCTTTTTTGTCGCATCTTCCTCTTTATGATGCACCAAATGTTTTCTATGGGTGAAAGATCTGGACTACAGGCTAGCCATTTCAGTACCAGGATCCTTTTCCTACGCAGGCATGATGTTGTAATTGATGCGGGATGTGGTTTGGCATTGTCATGTTCGAAAATGCAAGATCTTCCCTGAAAGAGAGGCGACGTCTGGATGGGAACATATGTTGTTCTAGAACTTGGATGTACCTTTCAGCATTGATGGTCCCTTTCCAGATGTGTAAGCTGCCCATGCCACACGCAGTCATGCAACCCCATACCATCAGAGATGCAGGCTTCTGAACTGAGCGCTGATAACAACTTGGGGGTATCCTTGTTTTCTTTAGTCCGGATGACATGGTTTCCCAAAAAAGAACTTTAAGTTTTGATTCATCTGACCACAGAACAGTTTTCCACTTTGCCACAGTCCATTTTAAATGAGCCTTGGCCCAGAGAAAACGCCTGAGCTTCTGGATCATGGTTAGATATGGCTTCTTTTTTTGACCTATGGAGTTTTAGCCGGCAACGGCGAATGGCACGGTGGATTGTGTTTACCGACAATGTTTTCTGGAAGTATTGCTGAGCTCATGTTGTAATTTCCATTACAGTAGCATTCCTGTATGTGATGCAGTGCCGTCTAAGGGCCCGAAGATCACGGGCATCCAGTCTTTCGGCCTTGACCCTTACGCACAGAGATTGTTCCAGATTCTCTGAATCTTTGGATGATATTATGCACTGTGGATGATAACTTCAAACTCTTTGCAATTTTTCTCTGAGAAACTCCTTTCTGGTATTGCGCCAATATTTTTCGCCACAGCATTGGGGGAACGAGTGATCCACTGCCCATCTTGAGTTCTGAGAGACATTGCCACTCTAAAAGGCTCTTTTTATACCCAATTATGTTGCTAGTTAACCTAATAAGTTCCTAATTCTTGTCCAAACTTCCTAATGTCCATTTAACTTTTTCGCCTTCTTCGTCCCAACTTTTTTGGAATGTGTGGCTCTCATGAAATGCAAAATGAGCCAATATTTGGCATGACATTTCAAAATGTATCACTTTCAACATTTGATATGTTATCTACATTCTATTCTGAATAAAATATTGAAATTTGAAAATTCCACTTCATTGCATTCTGTTTTTATTCATAATTTGTACAGTGTCCCAACTTTTTTGGTATCGGGATTGTATATACATTAATGTGTACGCACACAAAAAATGACACGCATGCCCTACCCACCCTGACACACCCATCACTCTGGAATAGGGTCAGTCTGACCACCTTTTTTTTTCACAATGCCCCACATTCCATGCTTTATACTCCCTAGCAAATTGAATGGTTTTCTTAAGTCTATGCAACTGTTTAGTCCCAATCCCTTGTTGTGTGCATGGAAATGCTCTTAATTTCACTATTAAACATAGCCGTAAGTTCTCCTGTTTTTTTATGATTTGTTTTTACCAAATGTTAAATATATATATATATATATATATATATATATACACGCACACATATTCCCCATGACATGATCAGAATAATCTAGCATTAGTTTAACACTTTTCGCATAATTATTTTAAATCTGTTTAGTCTGTCACTCAGCCATGCCCAAGTCTAATCTTTATGACCTGCTGCTAATGTTGGCCTTTCATTCATTCCCATTTGATTTTATAGTCATCCGTCTCTTTGTCTGATTTGCTCCGGGGAAGGGTGATGGAGGGCAGGAAGCTGCTCTGTGGGAGGTCAGGGGTCAGCTGGACAGGGGCTTCAGTATGACACCAGAGTGACTTTAACAAGCAAAATGCATTTCGCTTAGAGCTCGGACACATCACAGCAGGGACACGAGTCTAATTAATTAAATAAATGAATAAAAAAACACTGAATATTTTATAGCTGTCACAGATTGAAGAAAAGAGACAAAGCCGGTTTTCAACTCCTGGCAGACTGATTCAAATACTCTAGTGACTGAAGGGGTAAACATCCCGCTCGTCTTGGCTATTTCACTTCGGCTTTTTATTTGTTTTATTTATATGTGTGTACATATATATATATATATATACTTGCAACTTCATTATAATGCAAAAAAATTGACAGAAATCTGGATTTCTGACCTGTTATCTTTGTCATTTCCATTTCGTCCAATTTTGTTTGGTTTGACACAGACATAAAACTTAAAGCTTGCTTAAACAAAAAAAACAACTTGGTACAAAGTTCTGCCATGCTAAAATTAAAGCTCTTATGTCACAATTAACATTTTTAAAAAAGCTTCTATTTATTTGTTGGTTTTTTAATAGGAATTATTTATTTTTCACTGAGACAGACTATTAATGTTTGACTTAGCTCAATAACAATTGAATATTTTGGTTCCCAAACGACTGTGTCCGAGTGTGTTTCTTCTTCTCTTTTTATGGGAGCTTTTATTCTGCAGTTTCATTACCAAAACATCATCATTACTTTGCCTTTTTTTTAACCTTAAATTAGTCTATTTGTTCACAAACACGTTGTTTACAAATTCAACACTCGTGTGTTAGGTACCCAAGTGCACAAGCTGGCGATGAAGATTTTCCTTTAGCAGTCTGTTTAGACCTCTTCACACTCCACTTGAACGTTCCCTCAGGTCTTTACACCTGGTTTTAAGCCGTGACTCACCTCAGAGCTCTGTCGTTCTCTCACATGTACGCCGCCTTTGCCCTGAGGCTCAACCTCATTTCCTGCTTGTTTTCTAACAGTAAAATTTCTTCATTAAGTATATAGCATGTCCCAGACATGCTGGACACACACCCACACACACACCCACACACAATGTCTAAAATAGAGCCACAAAGAGATGTTTGTTCTGGTGTGACCCCAAGAAATGTGTGCAATTACACAGTGTATCGATTGATGCCTTTTTTTAAACAACACGGTAAAGAATTTTCAATGAATGACATTTTTGTTTCTTTGTTGCTTTGCTGTCAGTAAAATAAGGAGAGAGTTATTCTAACCACCCTAGACATGATTATATCCTGGAGTGTTTTTATCTTTTAATATATATATAATATAGAACTTGGAAAACTATGGAAAAACATCTTTACAGCTAGACCTCTGATTATAACACACACCGATACTGGAGACTCCTTCCAGACATGTTGAATAATTGTCTCCTTTTCAGCAGTTACACGTTTTTAATCTGTTTATATGGATTATTATAAATTCAAATGTGAAAACGTGTGCTGGCTGTAGATCCCCAAAAAGGTTTGCTCTGTGTTAAGGAGCTCAGAGCAAAATCTAAGGTTATCTGTGACATTTAGCAGCGTTTGAGTCGTCTCCTCCCCTGTGGCTGCTCCAATCTGCTCAGCCAGTTTGCTGCATCAATATCCCCCCACTTACCGGATTTAATTATTCACCATCATGTTTATTAATGACTGTGGACATCTGTAGTCCCTCACCTCCTCCATAACCCGGCCACCATGAGCATATGAGCTCGAGATTAAAGTCTGAAGTGTGAACATTTGACAAGACTTTGCTTCTTGATGCAGTTGCTGATGCATGAAAAATAAAGCGAGCTCTGATCAAGACAGAGAAGCAAGACAGGAAGTGGCATCCGGCCTCAGGGGATAAACACCCTGGCCCGGAACACACTCTCTGGTCACTATATGATGGATGACGCTGATGCAAAATCAATCGTGCAGCTATTGCAGTTTCTTATTAATTTAAATGTTTATATTTTATTTATACGCCCACAGTAACGTTTACTCCTCGCTTTTCAGCACGATTTTCAAGTCATCATTTAGTTGAAGCACAAATCCCAAATGGCTACCTCTGCATTTTTTGATTGTTCCTTATATTTTACATTTTAGCAATTACATTATATTCATACTACCTAATGCTTAGTAGGGGTAGATACGGGCTAAAAATAGATGTAGTGCCTATGAGGTATTAACACACAGGAGCAATTTGGGGCACTTTATCTCATTTTCCTGCATGTAAGGGAGCTAACCGGGCACTACATTTTGTTTGTCCTGCATGTAGTGAATCCTACATGGCACTGCATTTCACCTTTTCCAGATATAGGAAAGCCTATAGGACACTGCACCTCATTTTGTTGATTGTAGGCAAGACCTCAGATGAGTATGTCTCCTTTTTGTGATAATCTGGTAGATCTTGTTTTTGCAAGTATACATTTATTAATACAACCAGATCTGTCTTTTTATGAATCAGTAAGTACCAAATGCCTCTATTTCCTCAGATGGAAAATGTACCTTAAGATCCTTCTGCCAAACTACTCTTTGAGTGTGAATTGGTGTCTGATACAAAAAAAGTCTGGTGTATATTGTGAAAATGAAAAATCCTTTCCTGATTCTTTTGCCTTTGAGTCCTTGACTGGTGATTCATATAAGGAATTTGCCATTATGCAGTACATTGTCTCTGTTTCCTAGGAGAGAAATAAAAAAGAGAACAGGAGCGTATCAGGGGAGTGATGAGCCAGCATGATAATCGTAGCCGGCCGTCTCTCCTGCTCTCCACTCATTTTCCCTGCATCTGGGATTTATGAGTAACCGTGGATCCACGCTTTAGATTTTTCCTTTCCTCGGTTCGTCCTAACGATCAGGAGCAGCTCATGCATGATGAACATGACTGGTGTTTCTCCAGCCTCCCCTCCACACCTTTATTTCACACATTTACACACACAGGCAGGGAGCCTTCCCCGGACAGCAGTGGTGAAAATGAGAAACATAGCCTGGCACACAGCCACGAGGGCTCTGTCCCAGGTGTGCAGTCCTGCTGAAAATCAGAGAGCTTCGTCTGAGACTTTTGGGAACGTTGAGTGTGATGGTGACAGAACATGAGCGAATCTCAGGGCTGTGCTAAGCACGATGGATCTGTGCGAGATGGTGACGCCAGACCACCCGGCGGTGATTGGCTGTGTGTGGGAGAGGTGCGAGGGTGGTCTGGGTCTCACCCGGAGTCTTGGAGTGACACTATCTCCCAGCACTGTTTACATGTTAAAGCTTTGCCTCATCTCTGAGCAATGCCCTGCTCGCTCTCTCTCTCTCTCTCTCTTTTTTTCTTTGTCTCTTTCACTCAGGGGTGAGGAATGTGTGCAGTCTATATACACACACATTATACTGTATACACACATATATGCCTTAAAAGTAAACACTCAGTGGCTCTCAAACTATCTGCTGAATCGGTAGTTTGTGTGTGTATAAGAAGTCAGGTTACTTATAATGGATGTCTAAAGGGAAGTTGTTGAGTTCCAGTAGTCCATAATTTCTTCAATAAGTTCAGTGTGTAGAAGTAAATAACACGAGATCCTGATGGCCTTAAATGTTTTTCTCCAATTTATTTCCAATGCTTTCTGTTAGATTCATAGTTTAACACTGAGACGTGTAAAGATATGATACATGGAAAAGAGTCAGTTCTATTTGACGCTAGAAATAACTGAAATGCAATTTCATAACCTGATTCTAATCCCCATGTTGCACCTGGTATTCATTTAGAAAATAAACCTCGGTGTGTGTTATTACCTTAATTACATCTCTTTACCTGGAGGGTGTATACACCAGCATGGCGGCCTGTAAAGCGAGTCCCAGGAGCGGCGCTGGATAATAGGTGTGACATACGTATGTGAAGTCCTGGATTTCAGAGAAGTTATTAAAACTACTGGAAAGGAATTCCGAAGTAGGTTTGAGAAGGTTTTTGATCATGTTTTAAGAGGTGTTCTGTAGGTTAGAAACAGCAGTAACGGCAGATGTAGCAGCATTAATGACTCCAGTTTGTGACATGATGCTGTGGATAGGTTTGCCTTTTTTTAACATAGAAATTATGAAGTTATAATGAAGTGTACAACCCTTTATTCCATACTCCAAGTTTAAGATTCAACCTTGTGGTATAAGCTAGTTAGCTTTGTAGCTCGCCCTAGGCATAAATAAAACACCATGGATGGTTCAGAAACAATTTAGAAGGAATTATTAAGGAGACAAAGTGTTGTTTAAGATAAGAATCTTATCAGATGTGTTGTCTTGTGGAAAGTGCTTCCTTGACTAGACTTGAATGTGGGTTTTGGCAGGCACTTGCTCTCTCCTCAGTACTGATCTACTTTCACCAACGCTGGTGACCGACAGATTGTGTAATGAACGACTGTAGAACACCTAGGGCGTGAAGCGGTACACAGAGTGACAGTGCTGTTCCCCTCTATTAGTGGTGGGAATCATTTTAGTGACTCTGTTCGTTATATCTCGTTCATCAAAATAAAAAAATCTTTTTTGAGTCATTTAGTTCATTTTATTCTTTTGATCGGAGATCAAATAAAATGTTGCTATTTCAATAAAAAAGACGTCCACATACACAAATTTTGGCTATACTTCCAGTAATGAAAATATTACAATGCAGCTACAGTAAAGACATATTATAATAAACAGAATGAGTAGCTCACCTCTCATATCTTCTAGTCTGAGTCGTTTGTTCTTTTGAATCTATTCCACCGCATAGCATCTATGGGATTCACGTGACAAAAGAACGAACGACTCGGAGTAAAAGAGCCATTGAGAAAGAATCGCTTAATTCTGTTTTCGTACATAACCTACGGAGGTTTGCGATGATTTGCGCATGCGCACCCAGTAGAAAATTAACAAAGTAGTCTCTCCAAGGTTTTTCTGTGTCACGTTAAATATTCGTTGAAAAAAAAATGAATTGTTCATGAAAGACCCATCACTACTCTTTACTATGACCACTCATGCAATGCCTCTTGTTCAATCAGATTGCTCTGGCAGAACTAACTGTTATATAATAAGATCTAAAATATTTGTAATCAACTAATAATATCATAACTAACAGTATTCTTAGGAAATGACACAATATAAAATCTCACCATACACTACAGATTTTCCACAATGTATCTCACAGTACTGTTGACTTTTTTTTTTTTTTTTTAGATTTCTGTTAATCACAGTGTGCTAGTTGTAGTTTTACAACAGCTTTTTCTCTTTCTATGGTAACAGCTCAATCACAGGGACATTAATGTGGTGAACTTTTCCTTAGGGATAGTTTTGTTTAATGCTTATGGAAGGAGTCTATGGTGATGCCCTTTAATTTTAACAATTTTCAGAACAATTTTCTTCTTAATGTAAATCTTCTTATAATCATAACTAAATAAAGAAATATAAAGGAGAGACTGGTGCGGGAACTGCTGCTATATAGCTGCTATAATATTAGTGAGAACAGAAATATGCACGAAAAAATTTGAGTTGCCATGGAGACGTTGGTGACAGTCATTGAGAGACATGTAACACACACTCTAGTTCTTTTTGCGGCTTTTTAATTATACTTTCATTGTATTCCTAGCACTATTTCATGATTATTAATGCATTAATAGGTTTGGATTAATAAGAGATGTTTAAAATTGTCATTCTTTAGCAGCCCCAGAACTCACACATGGAGCAGTAACTAACCCTCTGTGCTGTTAAACACAGTAATAGACCCTGACTCGTTCCTTTTTGTGGCTCGCCAGTGAATGCGAAACGGGATCATGTTGCAGCAGGTGCTACTCGGGCGTTACTTTAATCATTCTGACCTCAAACAAATAACGCTGTTGACACAGCAACGGCTAAACGACTCAGCGTCTCAAAAGCATGCTGGCTTCAAACGTGAGAAAATGCAATTGTTCATTTATAAAGGAGCACAAAGAGAGTCACACGGTGAAGAAACGAAGCAGCAGATCTCATGAAACCTGAAACCATCATACAACACGTCTTACACACCGTGAAGTTCAGTCTAAACATTTACACACACCCTCAGGGCAGAAGGAAGGAGATAAAGAAATGCTGAGTTGAGAGCATTGTGTATGGGGTTGTGTTTCACAGACGTATCTTTATCATCATCATTAATAATATGATGGCGATTGACTGTAAATATTCACCTCTTCTTTGTCATCTATTGTCCTTGTATTTGTACATCCCTTTTAAAACTCAATTGTTTTAAACTCAACCTTGTTCACTTTTTCAGCTCAGGCCTGAAGCCCAAAAGTGTCAAGCATCACAAAACCTCTTTTCCAATAGTTATAACATAAAAAATCTCTGTTTAGTACAAATTTTATGTATTTATCTTGTCTACATTTTTATGTACAAAATTATTCACTATTTCCAAACATAAAAATATCCAACTAAATAACATTAAAAAAGAATATTTGCATGCCTGTAATAAAAAGCAATATATTGCTTTTTATTACAGGCATCCAGGAACAAGTGGGACAAATTTACCTATGGCATGTGCTCCCCCCCTCCCCACTGGCTCCTTCTACTTGTACTGCCATCGATTTTTTTTTTCTTTCTTTTTTTTTGTAAACGACATTGGCATTGTGTGAGGCTTGAGTACATGCTTCCTTTAATTAATCATGAGCGTTGGAAAATATGTCAGGAGAAAGTTTTATTAGAGCTAATTCACTTCTGTTCATGTTCATTAGCTTCCATTACTATAGCGGCACGGTGTGGGGAAGTAGAAGAAGTAGTGTGAAATTAGAAGGCTCTTATTTTACATTTCTCGTGCACACACACACAGCCAGTTCTCCCCAGCCATTTGTACTGTATCACAATAAATTAGCAGGCCAATTACAGGAGTTGAGGAAGCATTGCGTTTTGGTGGTGATGGTAATGGATTGTGTGGCCATGGTGTACACCATCACATCCTCCTCCTGTCACATGACCCAATTGCCATGACGACCCTATTTTCATGCCTATTAGTGCATATTAAATGTCAGTGTTAGTAGCACATTCCACACACAGTGATGCTTGTTAGAGCAGCACATTATTACTATTATTATTATTTTTAACGATTGTTAATCAGTGAGTGTGCACCGAAGCTATGTGCTAAGTGCTTGACACGTGTCCAGTACATGTCCTGCGAGTCTTGTCATGCGTGTGTCGTTTCAAGATCAGGGACGAAGTAGGCAGGACGTCATTCAAAGTCCATTGCACATAATTGGATACGGGTGCAATGAGCGCCCACGGAGCTGCCAGACAGGCCAACGCTTTACACACAAAAGAGCCTGCAGGGTGAATATCTCACCCCAACACACACACACACACATACACACATCATCACTCATCAAGTGTAAGGATTATTCCTATAGTCAGCAGTGCTAGCTGTCCTTTCCTAGAAGGTTAGTTTTGTTGTGTGTGGTCACTAACAAGCTGTGCACATTTACCTTAGGGAATAAATTTCAATTTACCCATTTGGAAAAGTGCATTATGGGTATTTTGTATCCTTTACCATGCAAGAGAACACCTTTTCTAAAATGGCTACTTCATGGAAAATACCTGCTATGTAGTGGTCAGGGTACAGTTTATAGGTTTATTTCACTTTAATAAATCTATATTAAATAATAAACTAGGTATGTCTCTTCCACTTGATCCTCCTTTATTAGCACGCCATGATTATGAACATACATTTTTATTGTTCAGATGCCTAGTCTAACAGTAGCCAAGACACACCATCGTTATCACCCTAATGATAATGTGTTCCCTGTTGAGTCCGGTTCCTTCCTACTGCCATCTCCGGCAGTTTTTCCTTTCCACCACAGCTTGTTTATCATGGACTGTTTAATCATTTTGATTCATACATATTTTATCACACTTTTCGTACTAATTTTTCTAATTTTATTTTGGATTCTATAAAGCTGCTTTGCAACAGTGACCATTGTTAAAAGCACTATAAAATATGAATTGAACTGAATTGAACTGAAATTTAATTAATTAGCGTGATCCAGGTATCAGGTTTAAGTTAACTTGTGGGATAAATTCTTCTCTCCATTAGCATGTCTAGTTTAACATTTTGTGTGCGTTACAGTATTTGTAGCTATCCCCTTTGCTGTTTGCTGTTCTTTCATTTGTGGATTTTATGTGGATCTTTAGGTGTCTGCTTGGGTCAATGTCGATTCTGTAGACGAGCGAATCAAGATAAAAAAAAAAAAAAGTAAACAAACAAGTTTTGGAATTTGTGCATTTCATTGGCATTTCACGTGCACTAGAACCTCGCGATTCGATCAGCCAGCATTTTTAAACACCTGTGACATTACATCCACTAAAGCTCCTAAACTGCAAAGCCCATTTCCTCACTGACCAACATTCCTGAACCCCTCATGACCCCAGTCCAGTGACCCAAATGGCCATGTTGGATGTAGTTTTTTTTCTGCTGGGACTGATGAAATGAAAAGTGATTACAGTTTTTAATCATCACAGATAAATTAAAGTGTAACTCTTGAATTACTTTAGCTGTGGTAGCAACTTAGCTTAGTACAGATTTTGTGGCTAAATTTCTGCCTGCAGGTTTAACACATAAACCTGACACAGACGCCCATGAGAATTGGATTTAAATGAATTGAACATCTCACTTTTGAGTTCAGGGGTATAGACGATGAGTGAGTATCACATCTGTGTAAAATACTGTATGTGTATAAATATCACACTCTCACTTTCACACGCTTCTTGTCCTTACTTGGCTTTTCTGTAGTCATGCACTAATGAGCGCTGAGGCTGCTTCAGTCCGATTGGATGATGGAGCTGTCAATCACATGTGGGCGGAGTCAGGGCCGTGCAGCGCGTGGTAGAGGCGGTGTGTGCGGCGGACTCGCGCGCTGTGTTTAATCCTGCTGGGAGAAATGAGAGAAAGTTCACGCGCTTTAAGGGAATATTACTGAAGTCAGACAAACAGCAGGAGAATAAAGAGAGGAATAAAGAGGAGAGAACAATCTGTTGTTATTCTTCTGCGTTTGGGCTCGGTGAGTAAATGATGAGTTTTGTTTTGTTGTCTGGATAGATTTTAAAATTAAAACCACAGTGAAACTGAAATGTTTTTGGACGCGTGCTGAAGTTGTTGTTGTTGCTTTTTCTGGAATAAACAGGTATTATAATAAAGTGTTTGTAAACAGCACCGCGTGCTTTGCTTTGGGCGTTTGACTGTCGTGCTTTGTTACCTTTGCGCGCGCGTGTGTGTATGTGTCCGCACGAACACACAAGCTCGCGCATCCACGCGTGCGTGTGAGTCCGCGCGGGTGCGCGTGCGTTCGTTCCTTTAAAAACTTTCTTTAAACTCCCCCCCCCCCTTCCCAAAACACAGGCTCCAATAACGTTTCTGTTTTACTGATCCGATTTATTACATTGATTGAGTAAATAATTTATTCGCCTCTTTTAATCAGATTTCTTCCAAAAAACAATCTTTGGTGGAGAATGTTTTGATACTATTATTATTATTATTATTATTACTGTAGGATGTACAGTATTTATTGTAAAATTTTATGCAATGAAATCATTACTTCATGGGGATATCTGTTTATCAGAATATGCTACCCATCATACCCCCATCAAGTCAAGTCAACTTTATTGTCAATACACCATGCAAACAGAATTACATTATCAAGTAATAATTTCAGTTCATGATCAACAGAATATATTGAAACAGTTCCCAAGCGTGTCGAAAAAAATGATGGGTAGAATGGATTGGAAGAACACTGGAAAGAAAACAAACAATAGTTTCTGACTTTATGATATCAGAATTTGGTTCCTCACTCTCCAAATCCGGGTTTCTACAAGCATCTGACTCGAAATCCCACCTGATTATCTCAAGTTTGACTTTTCACCTCACATTCCTGACAGTTTTAATCCTGATTGATGTCAGAACTTTGAATTTAAACCATGTCATAATTTTGACATTTACAAATCTGACTTTTTGACATTATATCTCAAGTGTGACTTGTTTGACTTATCGCAGAATTCTGACTTGAGCTTGAGAATTATGAGATACTGAGACAGAAACGTATGATAAATTGTCTACGCATTCCTGCTGCCAAAATAAAGTAACAATACAGTATGTCGGAAAGAGGATTCTGTACTTGTTCGGATGTGGAAGATTTGTGTGCTTTTGACTAGATTGTCTACCTTGTTTGTAGAAGTTGAGATCTGTTGTGTTTTTAAAATTTTCTAAACTAGCTGAAAAATTCTGGAATTGCTTTGCCTTCCAATACCATTTATTGCTAATTTAACTCATGCTGTGTTTGACAGCGAAGTTGAACAAATCAGTCTTTTTAACTCATCAGTCCGGAACACTCGGTGATACTTTGTATGCGTGTACAAGGTCACTGGGGTGGAGAAATGTGAGCGGTGTTAAATATCGTCTCCACCAGGCAGGGATAAGACTAATCCCCCTCGTCCTGTCCCTCCGGCTTGCAGTGTTGCAGTAGTCCTTAAGCGGAGCCATGTGATGTTTGGAAGCTTCTCTAATGGCAGGGTGCGGTATCAGGTTCAGCATTTGCACAACCATAACACAAAGACCCCTGGAAGTGTACGGTAGTGCAGGAGACAGAACAAACACACGGCGGCTGCAGGAACGAGGCCCAGACATGCCATTAGAGATCCGTCATGGGAACAAAAACACCACTCACTTAATGACAGCGCTGGTTATTTATTACTGAAGGAAATGGTGTTTGTACTGCTTATCTGCAGAATCAGCGTTATTTGTTTATTATTTCTTGACGCGGCAGTTGAACTTATTCAAATCCACTTCAAGCAAATTTAGACCAGAGGACGTGGCCTCAGACCTCAGCGCTAAACCCTTTCCTTTTTTTTTAGGATGCTATTTTAAAAATATGAAGTGTCCTTACAGTGCTATTTCTGCACATTTGAGTTCTAAACACACTTTCTGAAAACACAGACTGCAGAAGCTGCACTATTTTTAGTGCAAATCTCTTACACCACAGTGCTTTGGAGTTCTGCGTTCTGATTGGTTTAGAGAGATGGCGTTGATTATTTTTTTGTAACAGCAGCTCATACAGTAGGGCAACTTCAAATAAAAGATCTGTATGAATACGCATGTCATATGAACGAATACCTTAAGGTTTCTATAACAACAGCTCTTTAACAGGGCATATGTAAAAAAAAAAAAACGTCACTTAGTTTGTGAAGAAAAGTTTTTCTGTAATGGAAGGAGTCTCCAGTCTCAGACGTATAGGTCTTTATGACAAAGGAGTTTGTGCTTTTTATGGAGTTTGTGCTGTGATTGTTTTTTTTTTTCTTCTTATTGACATTGACGAGTGAATGAACAGTGAGGTCGGTGAGGGCGTGACTGTTTATAGCTGCTATAACACATTTACAACCTGTTTTAGATCCTCCACAACATTTTAAATAACTCCAAAGTTCATAATACATATAAAATAATATAATGTTCATTATACAGATAAACAGTTCACTGTGATGCAGAAATATAAGCGTGGTTCTTATGTTTATTTCAGTTATAATTAGTTTCAGATGATGAGAATAGGCTCTTGGGCTGCTGCTGTTGTTATATTAATCGGATTTATTTCACCGTAACGTATCCCTTTTTTCTCCATAATGAGGGGATCCTGCGGTCTAGGGGGACGTGTGAATACAAACCATACAAGGGTAAAAAAAACGCCCCCTGGGGTATAGCAGAGCCATTGATTTATCACTATTTTTCCTTTTTAAAATTCAAAATCTAGTTCTCTTCCTTCTTCTTGTCTTTTAAACCCTTTTTCTGTCCACGTCTTAACTTTCTCTTTTAAAAACTGCAACAGTTCTCTGCTTTTTTTTTTTTTTTTTTTTTAGTTGTGAGGCTGCAACATTCCTTTTGTTTTTTTTTTAAGGGTAAGACTATATTTATCTGTGGCTGCATGTAGACTACTGTGTGTGTGTGTGTGTGTGTGTGTGTGTATGTGAGTGAGAGAAAGAAGCAGCTATATAAAGCAGGTGACTGGTGTGGAAAAAGCTTCACCGTCCAGCAGCAAGAAGACGAGCAAATGACCGGTGTGGGAGACTTCCTCTTCCTGTAGACCCAGATTTCCCTACCGCACGTCTGGCGAATGCCCAGATAACCAAGAGTGTGTGGATTAGAGTTATACACGTCACAGAGCAGGGGAGGTCATGTAGTGGAGACTGACAATACAGTAACAGTGTCTGTAGAAGGAGTGTGTGTACAGTACATAGGATGATGCATTACAGTATTTAATTAATAAAAAGTTAATACATGTTAATATTAATGTATCGGAGCAAGTTATTTTTTGTTATAACAACTATAAACACTCTTTCCCACACCAGCCTCTGTTTTACCCCTTTCTCCACTGTTAGTAAGACAAAAAAAAAGCCCCCAGCTTGTCGTCTTACAGAGAAATTGCTAACCAGCATAAACTCGTCGGTATTAAAGACTTGGTGGGGGAAAGTTCCATTTATAATGAATAAGGATTCTCTTTTTTTAATTTTTTGCGTTTCAGCTGTACAAACCTCGGTGAACGAGCTGTTGCTATGGCAACCATGAGGTATTAGAATACGCTCATTAATACCGTGTCATGTGTTAGACTGGAGGTTTGACCCTTTTCTAGTAAATTAAGATGGAAAGACTGCTCAGGGAGTTTCTGCTCCCCCTCACATGCTAATGTTACCTGCTAATTGACCATTCAAAATGGAAAGAGAGCGAGAGAATCAGCTGAAAGTGAGCAGATGGAAGCATGTGGTTTGTCCATGTTAGGGTCGTCACCTCTTCAAACGGCGACAAATTGAAAGCCACGAAAAGATTAATGCCAAGATTCAACTTTAATCTGTCCTTTCCCGTCACGTTTCTGCCTTGTATCAAGATTAAATAAGATTAAACACCAGCGAGAGACATGGAGATGTGTAAGCAGAGGACCGTCTCTGAGCCCAGCGCCCAGCTTGGGAGGGAAATGATTTATTTTTTTTGTTCATCATAATGATGTATTAGTTTTGAATCCTGGTGTTGTATCAGTGAGTCTATTCAAGAGCTCAAGTGTGTTGTTCAGTTTTATACTGCAGGAGTCAGAACATGTCTGAACACACCGCATCAAACACACTGCTCATTTCCAACACTCTTTTCACTGAACGTATGTCGCGCTGAACAATTATGCGAGGCATGTGAACACTTTTTGACAAAAACATCGCTCTTACGATTATTAGCTATTCTTAATTCTTAGCTAGCAAGGCTTGATGTGTCGATTATCTTTATATCTCTCAGTAATGCAGGTAAAATATAGCTTCCAGGAGTTCCAGTGATGAGGAGGTTGTTTGTCTTCGCTGTAGATTTGAGCATCACAGAGATACACGGGAGCGTTTTTCCGTTCTCACTAACAAGACAGGCCTTATCCTCCATGTTTAAGTCAACATTTTTTTTATTGTTCATTTGCTTTGACCAAAAAAAAAAGGTTCTGTATGTTTTTCAGTGTAAAACATGGAGGTGTCAGTGCTGCGTAGTTTATTACTTTCTACTGTTAATAGAGGTTTAAACACACTGTGGTCACTGGGTGCAACGTGTGTAAATGACGTGTATAAAGAAACACTTGTATGTTCAGTCGTCTGAATAATCGCTAGTCAAGGGCGTGATTGATGTTGAGTCCAGCTGTCCCTCACACACACACACACCACTCACGTTCTCTGTTTAATCAGAAGTGCACACACAGCTGTGACTGAGATCCTGATCCACACTGGTGACCCTCTGAGAAAGCTCTTTTCTGTTTCTTACTGACTGTGCGATCATCATGTCCAAGTTCTTCTTTAACTCCAAAAACGCAACGTAAAACCAACGTCACTTGCATCTCAGGTCCAGCAAAGACGTCGCTCACGCCTAAGGTCCTTAGAGACGCCGCTTGTGCCTCGGATCCAGCAGAGCTCGTTAAAAACGATGAGCGCTAATTAAACCAGCAGAAATCTCCGGACACTCCACATCACAGATCATGAGAAGCAGCAGGCGTCACAGACAATACGCTAAAAATAACCCTAACCTGATAATTAGATGCTTTGACCTCCTTGAGAGATCTCCACACTCTGAGGACGTGTGCTGGACGGGTTTGTGGTTTACAGCGAGGGATTATGATCGCATCAGGACAGACGGAATGGAATGAGAAATGCGAGTATAAATATAAGGAATAAACAGTCGAATGAGTAAATGTTGAAAATAGTGATTTAACTTTTTGAAATGTCTCTTTTATATAAATATTGAGTTGACTCACATATGAATGTTTTTTTTTTTGAGGAATTAAATTTTCCAGGAAAAAATAATAGGTAATAAAAATAATAATTGAAATGCAGATAAAAATAGATGCAAACATTATACCATTCACACACACACACACACACACACTGCTGATGGAAGAGAGGCGTGGGAATATCGATAATATAAAAACCTGATTGTTTGAAATAATGAAAGTGACTGAGCTGTAAAATTCTCACAGTGAACTGCTCTGGAAAATTCCACTCCCGTGCGAACGTCTCATGGGGGAGACCCAACAAAAGGCCTGTAGTGTGTGAAGCATGGTGGGACAGCGCTGACCCGTGACCGCTAACCCTTTAACGCGAGCACACACTCGAGGCCGGACCACATGAGAAACTGCTGGAGGAAACATTTCACTGAAAACAGCGTTAAGTCTGTCAGGGAAACGCCAGCCGTGGAAACGTTAGTGTCTTCGTTCACGTCAATATCACCTGTGACAGATTAGCATAAAGCTTCTCCAGTGACGAACCAGGAATAGCCATAAACCAGGATTAGACAACCATCGGTGGGAGTGCTGCCTTATTATAGGACATCCTGATTAAATAAATAAAACGCACTACAGGGTAAAATCTATAATTAATTGACATTAAAGCTATTATGATCATACAGGAGCATCAGATAGCTACCACAGCGTTACATTTAACTTTAAAGTAATACAATGTTTGCTATTTTAGTCTTTAATTCTTTTTTTTCCTGTTTATAGTTACGTTTAATGTTGTGGAACGTCCAAGCCACATGTTAGTTCCAGTTAGATTGGCTCACTAATGTATAGAGTAGATCAGACCACAGATATCTTATATATATATTCCTCAAACGGCCAGGAATGGACTGCACATTCCAATGTCTGTAGGGAGTCTTTTAGGATATTGCTGAGATCCTCCTTGATCTGTGCCTTCAGGTCGTTTAGCGTGAGGCTTTGTCCTGTACACCTCCTCTTTGTCTAGCCCCAAAGGAAAAAAAAACATGGAGTGAGATCTGGACCTCTTGGAGGTCATTCATGAGTCTGCGTTGTCCCAGCCAACGTCTTAGGAAATGCTGGTCTAACCAGTGGTGCTCCAGTGTTGCTGCAAGTTCTATAGTCATTTTCACCCACCCTGTAGAGAAGATCAGACCACTGATCACTTTGATATGGAGTAGATTGGACCGCAAACATCCTATATAGTGTAGATCAAATCATAGATATATATTAGATTTAACTGGAGATATCTTATTTATAGTAGGTCAGACCATTTGCCTATTATTGTTGGTATCCATTCATCCCTTGTTGCTCGACTGAGCCGGTAAAGCATACAGGTGAGGATGCAGACATGTTAACACACCTGTGTAGGTGGAGCAGTGTGGAATACAGTGGTGTAATGTTTCACAGCGATTCACCACCTACATTTACTGGACACCCGATCAGGTGTGATTTAGTAAAAGCCTGGTTTAATGTTAATCACCGACACAACCAGATGCATCCAGTTCTGGGCTCATTCAGGGTCAAAGCAGGTTTAAATGCCCCCTCTGATTGACTGTTTATTCTTATATCAAAGAAAGCTACAGCTTATTAGATTAAAAACAAAAGGCTGATGCAGGAACGCCAGTCCAGATCTGCTCTAACAGACAGGAACAGAACGTAGATATAAACAATAAAGAGTATGACCTCATCGTTTAGATGTTAATTGTAGCATAAAGAGAATAAAAGGCCTGAGGGATGTGCTGTTATTTGAAAAGCACCTTTAGTGAGGGAACAGTGACTTTGCCGTATCACTACACCTTCCTGTTGGTTTTAATTGTAAACGTTTCCATCGTTAAGGTTCTCATTCAGGGCTGATTTTTTTTTTTTTTAACTTGAGCTCATTCTCCATGTTGGCGTCATCGTGCTCTGGACTAACGGGCGCTTTTCCTGCCGTCGCTGTGCTGACTCCAGTCGCTCCAAACTTGAAATTCCGCTGGTTTGTGTTGAGGCTCAGCATTCGTGTCAGAACCCGCAGTGGAAAAACACTTTATTATGGTTATTAAGCTTCTGTGGCTATTGTCTGGATTCTGGCAGAGTTTAGAGCTTTGGTTTTCAGACTCCATTGTTAAAATGTTTGCTGTATTATTATCGTTGGCGGTATGCCTGCCGATTGGCCTCGGGCTCTCAGTGGGGCATGTGAGCCTGCGTGTCTTTTTAATATTGCACTCCGGGAGCCTCTCGAGGGGCAGATCTGTTACACGTTGACTCATATCAGAGCTCTTGCTGCGTCGATTTCTGCGACTGCACTCAAGGTCAAACAGCGTTTCATTTGAGAAAAGCGCCTGACCTGCCCAAGCTGAACCGTTTGTGTGCTGATCAGTCTTCACCTAGCTTTATGTCCTGAAGTAAACGCTTGCTGTACACAGCGTGATCAGACGCACCGCTGCACCGCTGCAGGAGTTCCTGTACACTGTGTAATCAGCTGCTGCTGGTGTAAACACGATGTGTAACCTGCTCCAGCATGCTCCCCTCACTTTCACTCTATTATTAACCTTTTAACCTTTAGACTTGAATTTCAGCTTCCTGTCCTCCAGGCTGTTTTTAGTCTCTAGTCGTGTCTCCTGGACATCGGCTGGATGGTTGAAACCCTGATCTTGTGTGTGTTGGTTTTGGACCGAGGCTGTTTCCCAGAAAGGAAAAGCAATTCAAGACATCAGTCTCACTTTGTAATGCTCATAAAACACTTAACACATATTCGTCCAGCTGCACACCCATCTGTCCCGGTGTGTGTCCTCCCTGAACTCTCTGCTTGTTTTTCTGGACTTGTCTTAAAGGTTGTTGAATTTTTTTATTAAAAATAAAATACCAAATACCTTTTTTTTTCCTGTCAAATTTTTTAGCTCATCCCACCTTCTTTTGGTCCTTCATATTAATTTTATTTTGTTTTCATCCAATTAAATGCTCTCAGGAAGGTGTAAGTTCCATCCCCAGGGGGCGTGCTCTGTGCTGTAGTAGCCGCTGGTTGGCAGTAAACGGCTCGTTCTACATGGTATTATCTTTTTTTTCAACTGAAAAACAAAAAGCTTGGAGTTTATTGATATGGAAGGAATTAAGGTGAGGGATGATAAAATATTATATCATGATATTATCTAAGTCATTTATATTTTATCATGATGTATTTTTTCAATGTTTTTATTAAATTTTTTATTTATTGGATTTGTGTTTATTATTTATTTTTAATGCAGAAACGTAACACTTTAAAGTTGGGTATGTGTGTATTTACAAAATCTAGACATCAAATCTGCTGCTTTCTGTTTATTTATTGAAATATACAGGTTTTAATATACAGATATTAGAATAATTCTCATATCTATCAGAGAATAAAAAAATTATTGTGGTTTAATTTATTTATGACGTATTACACGGTGACATCGCCATTCTCTGCTCCTTTTTTTGTTTTGTTTTTGATTTGTGGCTGTGCTTATCCACCGTGACTTTATGTATCGCTCAGACAGCGACGCTGATGTAAACTCCTGACATTCAGCTTTCAGTTTAGTTTCATCAAGTCAGGTTTTATCAGTACCTGAGTATTGTTTTTTCATGGTCTCGTGAAGAAAAAAAACAAAAAACAAAAACCGAACGCTCTGAACAACCTAATTAACTTAGCAAAAAGTTCACACTTTGCCACCTGCTTGTTCCTCAGGTCTGTTCAACTCATTTTAGGGGTTTTAAAGCGAGACGTGTTTGTGATGTTAGTTGTGTTTTTCTTCCCGCTCCCGCTGTGTGACGCTTGTGTAAGGCGTCCCAGGAAGCGACGCTGGAACCATCTGTCGGATATTTGAGTAAAGTCAGCCACGTATGCTAAATGTGTTAGCCTGTGACCTCATTACCCCCCCAACACACACACACACACGTTTCTGTAAAGTCTCCTTATCAGCTCACGTCTTATGATCATCCAACTGACGTCTAAAAGAAGAACAGTGATCTGATCTTATTTTGTTAAATGTGTGTGTTCCCTGGCAATAAAAACGAAGAGTGTGTTATGAACAGGAGTGTGTGAGAAACAGTTTGGCTGGTCCACACCAACAGCAACACAGTGAGGCAGGTGTGAAAGCATCCGTAAAGAGCTTAAGCATTCTGTCGAGTTTCGATGTGTGAAAGCGCCAATGCTCATAAGGTGTCCTGTGTAGCAGGTGTTCCTGTGGTGCAGTGTGTGTGTGTGTGTGTGTGTGTGTGTGTTTTTGTTTTTCTGTGTGTGTGTGTAAAACTACTCACTCCTAAGTAAATATACCATGGTGAGTAAGTCTGTGTGTGTGTGTGTGTGTGTGTGTGTGTGTGTGTGTGTGTGTGTGTGCATGCTGAGAGCCTGCCCTAACCTTGTTCAGGAGGAGATCTGATCTGTGTCAGCGTTTTTCTGGCAGGTTACACCTTCAGCTCTAAACGATGCTGAGCAGGTCGTGTGTCCCGGAGCTCATGATCACTTTCTCCCCCAGCACAGGGTCTCCTCAGTGACATCACAAAAACTCACCACACACCACTCGGTCATTATGTACGCTCCTTTTTTTAGCATTGAATTTTTTTCACTTTTTTGATTGCAGAAGGGAGATTAAAGTGTGTTCCTTTTCGCTTGTGGTAGTGTGTGATCATCTGGTCGGTCATTGTTTTAAGTTTTCTGCTTGAGTTTACGTGCTAAATCTTGCTTTAGGTTTTGGTGATGTGATGTTTGTAGAGATCTTAATGCAGAGAAGATTCCGAATGCTTTAAGCTCAGTAGTGTATAATGACTGTGTGTGTGTTTGTTGGTGCTGATTTACCAAAACAGTGGAGACATGAGTACAGACACGGTACAATCGTTAAGAAAAGACAAACGCGTGGCCGTTTGCTCGGCAAACCTTCGACCTGTGCTGTATAAACGCTGCACGTGACACTCCTGCTGTGTGTGTGTGTGTGTGTGTGTCAGGTTTACTGCCTGAACTTCTGCTAGCTCTAACGTGTGAATGTGTGAAGCTGAGTGTGTTTTCACATTACGTCAACAGGATAGTTTCTGAGAACACCTCGCCCCAAAGTCTGGTTCGTTTCCATCAGTGAGAACAGAATCATTTTGGAACTGTGCATAAGTCCCCTGGAAAAGGCGGTCTTAAACACAATGCAGTGTATTTTGGCACAAATCAAATCAGATATGGAAGCAATCGTACCTGAGAAGGGAAGTAGACCGCTGTTTAAGTGTGACGACATCAGCGCTGTCTGTGACCTTCAAAATCTGTGTGTGTGCACAACACGTGCCAATCTCATCCGCTGACCTACACAGCCATAAGTGATTATGTGGGAAGGCGCGCAAGAGAGCCTAGCTCTTGGCATCAGTAATATTAGGCATAGCGCAAACGCTACCTTCCTTGTTCTCTTGTTTAATGTTTAATGACGGCTCAAAAGCTAAGTAGGTACATATTGCCATTTGATGTATTGGAGAGTGTAAATACGCAAGCATGCGTTACATTATGGAAGGAGTCTCCAGTGTTAGAGGCAAAGTTGTACATTTCTAGGACAGCAGAGTTGCGTGTAAAAACACAATGGTACCTAAGCATACAAATATAATCCAATTTCATATTGCGAAACGCATTTTGCCATAAAAAATAATGTAAATGCATACAACATGGAAATGAATACACATTAAGCCTCACTTAACCATAATTTATGAGCGGATGGTGGGGGTAGGGCTGTTTAAAAGCTGTAGCAGCAGCGAAACAAACAATAAATATATAAAAAATATGTTACTTTTGAATAAAGAGGTCTTTTAAGGTGTTAACAACTGCGGTGGTATACGAGGAATAAAACACTTTACATCTGGTCGAAGAAAGGAATAATTCCGCTTCACCCCACGCCACCCTGACACTGATGATTTTCCTGTAAATGCGTGTCTTTGAGTGTTTTATAGTCTTGCATTTGCTTGTCCAAACAGAGCTTTAATAAGCTGACACGATGCTAGCACACACACACACACACACACTGATGGAAGGTCAGGATTAAAATAGTGATTTTAATTCACTCAGAATAGCACTCCTGTTACACAACACACGCACACATCTCTCTTCTCATTGTGATTATTTTTAGCGGACTGAAGACGATTAACTTCACCTGACTGAACGTCTCGAGGTGTTGTTTACCCCGAACACGTGACACGTGGTTTATTGCGCCCAGTCTTGGGCTGTGACACGGTGGCTTCTGCTGTAGTTATTGTAGTTTTGCCCCCTGTGAGAGCTCAACAAATCTGTTAAACCAACAGCAAATCTGCCGAGTCAGCCATTCTGTCAGCAGTAATGAGAGAAATAACGATTCCCAGCTCGATTCTGTCTTTTAATTATTCTGCTTAGATTCTCGGCCCACGCTGATCGACAGTAGGGTCCGGAAGCACACAGTAAAAGTGTGTAATGTTTCTTAATCTGTGTCTAGAGCACATTATTATTGTAGTAATGTTCTCATTACAGTTTTTAAAGAGTTTCAGTGCTTCAAACTAATAACTTGTTATAATAATAACATGTTAATTAATAAAAATAATCCCTGAGTAAACTGTGTGATGGAAACTACAGCTGACGAGTGAACGACTTCCTGTGGTGTTTCCTGTGTAGTAACATAACATGGACACTGGGGTTACAAACCAAAATAACACAATAAGGCCGGCAAAGACCAGGCAGCTAAAAATACCCTCTTGTGGTGTACCAGTCAGTAGATATGCCTATTAATATATAAATATGTTTTAAAATGTGTATTATTGATTGATATGTTCTATTCGCAGGCATCATTTTTTAACATCGCTAGAGGATGAGAAATGTGTTGTGTGTGTCTGGCCACGCCCGTTTTTCACATTAATTCAGTAAGATTAGCTGCGAGCTTGATTGCAGAGGATTTTACGTTCTGGCTACAGTACATTCAAAATAATTTTGCAAGAATTTTTCCTTTTTTTTCCTTTTTACTTTATAAAATGATAAAACATATCGGACGTAAAATTATTTAGCTTGCAAACAAAAGGATGTGCAAACACTATCTGTGTGTGTGTGTGTGAGAGAGACCGCCCCTGACCGACTCGATCTGACCTCCGTGGCTCCTCACCGGTCAGGTTTGTGTGACTGATGAACTGTCTGATCTCTAATCCGTCTCACAAACGCGCCGCGGCTCCTCCAGCGCTGACGGATTACTGTGGAGACTTAACGCGACAGGTCCAGTCAGTCTTATTCAATTTAGGACTAGATAACCTCGTTTAGACTCCACAGACACTCTCTCACTTATATATACACACACACACACACAGTCCGCACACAGAGAGGTACAGATGGGAGAAGCAGACGGTCTTCAAACTAACACAGTGAAACAGTGTGTTAATGTTTAACTGGTGTTAAAAGTTTAACACGGGGTGTTTGTCTCAGCGCTGAATTCACATTTGTAAAGCATGCTTCTCATGACGTCTGTGTAAATCCGATTATGATGTCACCTAACGGCTGCATGGCGAAGGAAAAAGCAGAAACTTATCTTGTATAACTCAGGAAATAAAATGGTGCTCGCTGTCACACTAACTTTGCATTCAGACTGAATTTCTTGCAGAAGGTTGAATACGGAAATGTTATGGTTGTCATGCCAACACGACATTTAATTAGTGTATTACTAAAAACTATTTTTTAAAGAAAACATATTCGATGAATTTATGTGTAAAACAAAAATGAACAAAACTAAAAAGTTTTAGTTTAAATTGGGTTACGCGAACGTTTACTCATCCCCTTATTGGAGTTTGATCTTATCCGTGTCGCTGTTTGAGAAGTAAAGATAAAGAAAAGGAGTAATTAAGCATCCAGGCGATTTTGCTGTGACCATTTTTTTATCGGCTGTCTCATCATCTTTATGCGCATCTTTACAGAATTATAAATGACTTCAGCTTCAAAAAAATCACTAGTAATGTTAGTCTTATTTATAGAAGCTTTGATGATGTATCAGGAGACACAGCCACTGCCTGTAATTGGCTGTAAGGCGTATCTACTGAACACAATGGCTGTTGTTCCTCAGCTTTGTGGAGAACCTAATTAAGCCCCGAGAGCGCGGCTCCGTGTCCCGGACAGCCTGCAGGCTTTACTCATGACCTCGGACCCCCGACTAATCCCGCCAAAGACATTCCCCTTCCGCCCTGCCTGCTCACACTGCTGAGTGAAGCTCGACTCGCACTCCTGATCCGAGCGCCTTCTTCCGCATGACGGATATTTCACAGAACCGTTGCCTTCTTCTCGTCTTTAGCACAGTGAGATTATTGATCATCTCAATTTGGTTATCACCTTTATGTTTTATTCTAATCCAAGTACAAATTTTAACACAATTTGAGAAAATATTTGTACATTTCGAGATCACAACATAAACATAGGACACTCATAGGTTTGAGGACCCCCTCGAAAACGAGATGTTCCATCTCAAGGGGTTATCCTCCTAATACTAATAAAAATGTCATGAGGTTCATATCCCTGTTTATTCCCTTTCGTCTTTAGTAAAGTGCATCACAAGCTAGCGATTAGGTATAGGAGTCTCCAGGGATCACCTGATACAATATCATCATGATACCGAGGTGAGATTCGATTTGTATTACAATACTGTATAATTATTTTATAAATATCCTAATTAACTTTTCTCCATCACTAGAAGCTAACATGCTGTATGCTGTTAAATTACACTATATACCACTACACGACACACACACACACACACACTTTTCAGTTTCCCGCACTGCACTGGATCGAGTCATTATGAATAAAACGTTCTTGTGCTCAACACGGTGACTGACATCACATCAAATCTACTGAGTCTAACTCTAACCTCGTTTTCTAACAGCAGCGCAGTTGTGCCGTGTGTGTGTGTGTGTGTGTGTGTGTGTGTGTGTGTGTGTGTGTGTGTGTTTTGGCTGCGTTTTGTGAATAAAGCCGTTTGAATGTTCAGTTATGCACCAGGATAAAATCCATGACTCGTCAGGACAGACTCGTTATTTCACTTTCTCCTCGTGAGATTGTTTTTAAAAAATGCCTGTGATCTGGACGTGATGTTCTCTGGACTGGAGTCAAACTTTTATGTGCTTTATTCAGAGCTAATCCCTTTGTCTTTCGAATCGCTGGATCTTTTGTGTAAGGGTTTGGGTCCAAACGGACGACAGCAGCGTTCTAGCTCGACGCCAAACGTACAGTAAAAGTGAAAATATATTTATTTTTTTATGTGGCTTTGAATCCAAACACACTGCAGCCGTTGAGTGAGTGAGAGACTCCGTCTCCCTCAGACTTTCCCCTCTCTGAGCGATTAAGAGTCACACAGACTTACCACCAGGGTGGGAGTTTCCACGTGTGTGTGTGTGTGTGTGTGTGTGTGTGTGAGGGAGGGAGAGAGGGAGAGTCAGAGCTCAGTCTAACTTTGTCACTCCAAGAGCTCTTTTTTTTGTGCGAGTCATTAGACTGAGAGCTGGATTTCTCTCTCCCTTTCTCATTCTTCAAAGCACTTTAGATTAAAGCTTTCACACACAGGTAAGGAAAGATGCGTTTTTTTATTTTATTATTTCTCTTTCTTGTCTTTGTTCCCTGTATTTAAAGATAAGAAAAAAGAACAGTGTGTATTGCTTTCTTTGGCGCCGACCTGCAGGTGTGTGCTTTGTGGTGGTCTGGAGTCACTCTGGCACTCGAGTAAGTGTGTGTGTGTGTGTGTTTACACCTTGTTTAAAAGAGAGTTACTGCTGTGTGTTCCGCAGCCAGGGGTTTAAGGACACTTACTGTTTAAACTCTAAATGATGGAATATTTCTGCTCCTTGTTGTAACTCCGGCTTCTCTGCCACTTCGCACACTTTAATTATCATCACTCGGCTGTTTGAGTCTCGGCCAGGACGATGAATCTCCGTGCAGACTGCAGGGACGCGCCAAGTCGGCGTGAGTGCCACTGGTGAGGACCGGCGTCAGGGTGTTCTGTGGATACGGCTTTCTAAAGTTAATGTCTGTTCACGTGAATAGGGATCTTTAGAGATCGAAATGTTCCATCATTAAAACTTCCAAATTCAATGCTTTTTCCAGGTAATTCCTAGAGGGTTCCTGTGTTATTGCAGCGGTATCCCTGGTGGTTGCTATGACGCTGCTCGGTAGCTGATACACTGTTCTAGGGTGTTTTCAGTAGGTTTTAGGCGAGTTGATTACTACAGGGTTGCCAGGTGGTTGATGTGTGGTCGCTCTGGTAGTCCAGGTGGTAGTTAGGGTGTTGCTAATTGTGTGCTATCGTGTCCCAGGTGGTTGATCTTGTATATCTAGTGGGATGAGTTGATGTCACAGGTGGTTAAAATAGGTTGGCTAGTGTGTTATTGGTGGTTGTTGTTGTAGGTGGTTGCTTGGTAACAAATTGTCATTTTTGTACAGACAAAATGGAAAAAAAAATCTGTACATGGGGACGTGTCCGTCAGTGTGTCTCTGTGTGTGGGGGTCTCTTTGTGTGTGTGTGTGTGTGTGTGTGTTGTACAGCCATTTCTTTCCACTTGTTCCTTGATTGCGAGCTCCTCCCTCAGACTGACCTTTGTCTCCTTTCAGTTTGGGTGAAGTCAGTTCCTAGGGTTGGTGTTAGCAGACAAATCTGTCTCTCAGACATTAGCAGGAAGTGCTAGCAAGAATCACAGTTAATTGTAGCAGTGTTGCGCGTAACACAGAGGCTCTTGGTTTGCTTATTGGAGGTTAGCGTCTCTGAGGAACCCTGTGATGATGTGATTAGCCAACAGCACGGGGTTCGGATCCGAACAGGAGTGTGTAAGATGTATTCTGACATTTGAAGGTGACTTTTGGGAGCATGGATTTTGACCACGCTAATGGAGAACCCTGCTTTCCGAGTCTGTGACCTCTCTGTCCATGTGAGTGTGTGTGTGTGTGTGTGTGTGTGTGCGTGAAACCTGAGAACTCCCCCGTGGCATGGAGTCTTTGTTCCATTACAAACACACATTGAAGGTCGAGAGGTTTTTAACTTTTCCGCGCGCTGATAAAGAGGTTTCTCCTCACCAGATCTGAGCGACTCCAGGTTGCGAGTCAGACTCAAACGAGTGCTCTCTCTGGTGGACACAGACACGTGGAGACTGAGACTGAGTCACTGACGTTCTCCACGGAACTAACTTCTGCTCTGTGTGGTCACGTCTGCGTCGACAAAATAAAAATATAAGAATATTTAAAATTTCTATTTAAAGTCATTCCAGTTGTGATGTCTCAGCAGCAGACAGTGGAGCTGTATTTTTATTCTGGCATGAGTAATACATTCCCCACACACACACACACACACACACACACACGCCACTCACTGCAGCCTCATCTGAGGGCCTGACACTTACTCATACACGTCCTTCATTCGATGTGAGCTTCTCTGGGTTCCTGCTGGACCACAGCGAGATCCAGCTCACATTATCATATTCCACATCTCTCTTCGTCTGTGTCTCTGTCTCTAACTGATTTTCTGTTAATCTGACTCTGTCTGTCTGCGTCTGTCTGTGTCTCTGTTTGTCTGTCAGTGCATCTAAACACATCCTTTATTATTGTTGTGCCATTTATTTTCTTCCACATTCATTCCCTCTCTCTCTGTCCATGTCTCTTTCTGCCTCTCATTCTGTTGCTCTTTTCCTGCTCGTCTCTTTCTTCTCTGCTTGTCCATCTCTCTCTCTTATTTATTTATTCATTTATTTATTTATTTATTACTGGCTGTCTCTCTCAGTCTTTCTTTATCGCTGTTCTCTGTTTCCCTCTCTGACTGTCTCCATATTTTCCTGCCTATTTCTCTCTGTCTTCATTTCTCTCTCTCTCTCTCTCTCTCTTTTTGGAAGTTCTTATACAGTGAGAGAAGTGTCTTAGTCCCGCGTCCTTCATGCTGACTCGAGCGTTTCTTCTCTGACCTGCGCCTCTCGGCTCATTGGTATGTGAGCGCACGCTTCTCCTCCTGTCTCCACCTGTTCCGTGGCAGAAGCACTAACTTGTGTCGATGCTAATCAGAAGGTCAGCTGGAGAAAAGTTTTGGTGAAGGGACGCATGAGGAGCAGATGCTCTCCTGTTTCCCATCCTCAGATTTTCCCACACTCAGGTGTTCGAGGTCCTGCGAGCTGAATTTGACTTTTAAACCGATGCAAATGTATAATTTTTAGTTTTTTTTTAAGTATGCTAGTGTCTTGAAAAACATTCTGGCAGTGTGGGTGATGTCCTTGGGTGATTGAATATTTGGCAGTAAAACACACCTGAACACTTCAGTAAATCTTACACAAGTGTACCAGGTATTTTTTTATATGTACAGTATATGCAGTACAGTGGTAACTGTGTTACAAGTGTTTTCTGGACATTCTGTCTTTGGCCTCTTGCTGCTGCAGACTTGCTCGGCAACTCAGACGAGAGGAAAAAAAATTCTCTGGAATTTGTGTGTTTAAAAATAAACACGTACTGAAATAAAGGCAGCTTTCAAAAACTTTCCCCAACTGTCCGGGCAGGACACGACTTAGGCTTGGTTGAAGTCTGAATGGGTATTGATTGTAAAAATAAAGCTGCAGATTTACATGAACCAAACAAAGCTTCTTATGAAGAGAATGAATAATGAGTTTCTGTCCATGTAGCAAAAAGTCATTACTCTATATGTAAGTGTAAAGGGTTCACTTTAGTCATAAGTGTTATGACCGGGAATCGTTAATTACTTAATAACTTGTTTATTTATTTCTTTTTTTATCTCCAAAAGATGGCTTGCTAGATGACCCAAAGACGATGATGACTATGCAGAACCCGTTTCTCTAGCTGTGTAGTGATTACTAAAACTGGTAAGTTTTCAAGGCATTTAAATTCTTTCTTTTTTTACAAGGCTATGAAATAATAGTTGAGCTTGTAACGAATGCCTAATTAAAGCCATGTCACTGGCGCCTTATGGGTTTATGAACGCTGTTGATAAGCCATGTCTGATTGGATCTGGTGGGATCTGTGTGTTCCAGGTCAGGGATGGGAAACTCAGACAGCCAGTACAGCCTGCAAGGCTCTCGAAGCAGTAGCTTCACAATCCCTAACAGACAGAAGCCCTCTGCCATGAAGCTTCGCTCTTCCAAAGAGGCCATTGTGTCACCCCATGGCTGGTGGAAGACAGGAGCGTGTGTTTCTGGCTTCAAATCCAAAGCAGCATCGCGTGGCTGTTTGTCACAGCACAAGTCCAATCAGTCGTCCATGTTGAGACGTTATGACTACCTCGCCAAAGGAAGGGAAGCAAAAAAAAGAATTAGCGCCCAGTGGAACGTCTCACCGCAGGCAGGTGTAGCGTCTGAGAACGGCCACCTCGAGGAAAACGGACGGGGTTGTAACGGTCACACCGTAAACGGGTACAAGACGCCTGAGAGGAAGACTAAACTGGAGGAACTAAAAGATCACAGCAGCCCAAGAGTTGTGATCAAGAGTGACGGTAGCGTTCGGGTCGAGTTTAGCCAGCTCTCTAAAAACTCAACGCTTCCGGATGAGAATGGTGGTCCTGTCCAGCTGCTGAAGTTTTCCCCCACATCACACTGCATGTCCACCTCGGATCGTGATTCTGCTCCAGCAGCGAACAGCCCCAAGACCAGAACCAGCAAGCGAAGCTCACTGAGCTCAGAAGGCAGCTGGTACGACTCGCCCTGGGGGCCGGGGGCCGAGGTGAATGACGATGTCGCCGCCTCACCCGTTAGGATTTCAGAAACTCTTCCCTCCGTTCGCATAGAGTACTTTGATGAGCAGCTGCCTCCTCATCATCTTTATCACGACCCTGGCGTTGGCGCCAAAGATCTGACGCTTGCAAATGAGACGTCATTCAAACACAGGGCATCGTTTGTCTGCATGATGGAAGAACCAGTTCTAGACGAGTCCTCGGGGGCAAGGCAGTACTCTTCCTTCACCTTACCGTGCCCCAAACCCAAACCCATCATGGAGAACACTGGAAAGAAGGAAATTCTCAGGAACAGAATGAGAAGGCTGAGTGATTGGACCGGGAGCTTGACCAGAAGGAAAAAGAAGTCGAAGGTAAGAGAATGTTCCATGGGTTTGTGTAGACCATGAAGCAAGGCAAGTCATGTTCAGGCTGTTACTTGACATTGATTAGTTTTTATAATGGCAACTTTATCAGTTGTGCAGCTACAAATCACAGGTTTATATAAATTGTTTTAGTTTCTAGAGTAACAACTGGTTCAGGAAGGTTGTGGAGGTAGTGCACGGCTTACACACCGCATAAACAGGTTAAAAACTGTGTGTAGTTGTTGATATGGTGTGTATTCAGTGAGGCACATTTGGTAGCATGTTTTGAAGGAGTCTGCAGTTTCAGCACTTTGTAACAGTCAGATGTAAAGCTGTAAGTTTCCGGACATCTTCAGGATGGAGGAGTTTCGGTTTTTCTGTCGCTTTGACTTGAACTTATTTGGAAGAATATAAAGAGGGTGTGTTTATAGCTTCTGTAACACGAACAAGAACAGGAACAAATTTGTTTTACAGATGTTCTACAAGTCTAAAACAGATGTTGGTAAATAGCTGTGGCACAAGAGGAATAAAGCACACCTGGGAAGTTCTGTAAGAGGGAAAACTAGCATAAAGTAAACGAGGGCCTGGCTGGGTCTGTGCGTAGTGTCCTCGCGGTCACTGTTGTTTTTGTCCCATGTGGTGAACAATATTGCTTGTCGCACCATGCCAGCTGTCAGCAAGGTGGGGTGGCAGGGCGTGACCGAATAAAACTCACAACACGCTGGTCCAGTCTTGTGCTCCAGGAAACAAAGGTGAGCTCGGAACACACGTCAGGTTTGCTCTGTATGTTTAGAGTTAGCAAGCAAGAACAAGGATATGGTAATTTCCAGGTGAGTTAATATGGCACTTAATCTACAACTAATTTATATTAATCGCCGTCCGTCAGGACAGTCAGGTTGGTACTCATGATCCGTTTGTTTTGTCTGCTAGGGATGTTTGTGATATTATGCTAAGTCTGTGTGGAGAATGTGCAGATTGTGGTTTGTGGGTCATTCCTGATTAGACGCGTGTCCTCATTCTGCAGGGTAATGACTGTCCTGAAATCATTCTAAGAGGGAGTCCGTCTGTATCTCTGTATATATCACAGTGGTGTTGTGCCTTAGTATAGCACTGATCCACTTTTCAGACACTTGAGTTTTGTTCTGCTCTCGTCACGCCGTTGCTTTTTTTCCCCCCCCGCAATTAGGCCAGAAATAAACGACCATAATTTACTGCCTGTGTTTATTCTCACCTTAAGGAAAATTAAAGATGTAGCACTTTACATTGATTGTGTTTAAAGATGAAGAAAATTAGTAGTGTTCACTCACAGCCGTCATGACGGACCCCATCTGGCCGCAAAGTGGATCTAAACGGGCATCGACATGCTCTTCTGTAATGACACACAGCTGCTGGAGAGATGAAGGCTTCAAAGCTGAGTCATGGAGAAGGGCACTCGTCTGCGTCCAGGTCGCCTTTTGAAGTGCACTCGTCTGCTTTACGCTAGAGCAGCACGTGTGCTCACATGAAACTCTGTGTTCTTATTATTTTATTTTCCATAAAATATTATATGACACACTTTGAGAATAAATTTTTTTAAACATGTTTAAATCATTAACTCTTACTTGTTAATGCTTTTTACAATATATAATGTATAAATTGTTATGTTTAGAGCTTTATAATAGTTTTAAATATCAGCAATAAATCGACTTGGCAGGATTTTTAGAATGTAGGCATTAACGAAAGATTGTTTCTGAATGATTATTGGAAAGGAAATAAATTCCAGTGCTGTTATGTAACGGCCACCTCACATCTCAAGAGGAAATAAATATGGCAGCCAGACTCAAGGAATATCTCTTACTTGCGATGTAGTGACGGAACATGACTTCTCGTATCCACAATGTTCTTCAGTGCTTTTGCTGTCTTTTCTTTCATGTTCCTTCAAAACTAACATTAGCCTGTATCAGTGCTAACTCTTTATTATTGCATAAAGACTGGTATTTTCCAGTCTACTGAAACACAGGCCTGAAGCCTTTACTTCTAGAGCAAATTTGAGTACTTTATTACTGTGTGCATTTTGAAATAAGATATTCTTAATGAGTTAGTTGCTCTTAATTTAAATCTTATTTTAGATCATTGAAGACGTTTCTTTATTTACAGCTGGTTACAGAATTTTCACAGTTTATTTGTTCTCCCATCCAGGAGCCGAGATATAAAGAGCCTCTCGATTGTTTCGACAGCGGTATAGACGGTCTGACGGCTGACACAAGCTCCCCCTCTCAAGTGTCCAGTCTTCTGGGGTACCCCAGGGTTCAGTCCAGGGGCCGCTCCCAATCCCAGGTGCTGCCCTCCTGTGAGGGGTCTGTCGGCGCCCTCAACCCGGGCACGGACGCTCTGCGGCAAAACATTTACGACAACTTCATGAGAGAGCTGGAGACAAGCCAGACCGCGGCAGGAAGCGGCGAGGAAAGAGGCGAGAACTCTGGCGAGGACACGGAGAGCAGCAGTCAAGGAACGGTGGGCTCGTTGGAGCAGCTGGATCTGCTGTGTGAAAAGGAGCAGGGCGTGGTCAGGAGAGCCGGGTGGCTGACTTTTAAACCTCTGCTCACGCTGCATAAAGACCGCAAGCTGGAACTGGTGGCCAGGCGCAAGTGGAAACAGTACTGGGTGACGCTTAAAGGTGTGGGGTTTTTGGGGACAACGCCTGTGGTTCATTTTAAGTAGTGCCGCTATAGCTCACTGATTAATATTAATGTGTTTAAGTGAAAATGTGATTGTTGCTATAGCAACAGACCATTTACATAGTGAGGCTCCATGCAAACCAACTAAAACGTTAAAAAAAATTTTGTTTGGTTGAAAAAGGATTAGAAATTATTTTGCAGATTGTTGTAGTGTGAAAGGAATCTAAACATAGTGAGGGGTTTGTCATTGATTAATTTTATCTAAGTTTCATATTTCCCTTGTCATGTTGCAAGCAGTTTTCCACTTTATCTACAAATGAAAAAAGCTATTATTATTATTGGAATATAAAACTTTCTCATAAATGTAAAGAAATCACTGGAGATCATATTAATTCTACTATAATACCATTTTCATCCTTCAGGCTGCACTCTCCTGTTTTACGAGACTTATGGAAAAGGTTCTCCAGAGCAGGAGACTTCACCGAGTTACGCTCTGCTGGCTGAGGATGGAATAGTCCAGGCTGTCCCAGAACACCCGAAAAAGGAGAACGTGTTCTGCCTCAGCAATGCCTATGGAGATGTCTACCTCTTTCAGGTCGGTCCAAAACTTGGCTAATGCAGTAGCGTGAAACTTAAACTTTCAGCCTGCACTCTTCATGCACAAATCTCATATTTTGAGACAGAATGAATAAATGTTTGTTTACACATATGTAAGAGCGTCAAAACTTTGCTCTCAGCCGAGAATGGGAAATTTTTATCAGTAGAATCACTGTGGTTGTAGAAAGGAAGAGATTCTGAATAAGAATTGTTTTATTTTTATAATACCTGTGTTCTCTGGACTTTAAAAAAGAAATCCTAAATAAAGATAAATAAAAAACCTAAAATAATTTCTCCATTTCTTTAAGAAATTGTGAAAAAGTAATTTTTTTTGCACCAAAACCAAGAACCCAATAGCCCTGAAATAAATAACTGATGTACCAGCCGTGCAGAACTGACTCATACAGCTCCACGTTACACTGCATCTCAACAAGACTATTTTCATCTCCCGAGCGAGAGTTTTAGAGCTCTGCCTCTGTGTGTCCTGTGGAATGCTGGGAATGTGGAGCGCTCAAGCGGAACGAACGTCCTGCCAGCCGTCATGAAAAGCTCCGTTCACACTTCAGGCCAGAAATAAGCAGCTGAAACTCGACTGCGTTTTTTTTTTTCATCTTTATCACAGTCTCTGTGAAAGCTGAGGTTTGTTCCAGCGCTCAAGCTGCTTGCTCCTGATAACGTCTTCCTGCTCGCTCAGCCAGGGATCTCAGACGAGACCTCACTGAGCACTTCCTCTTCCTTATACTGACAAGGTTCTCTACAGACCCTGTTAGAGTTCACATAGCACACATGGTTGTAAAGAACACACTCTCAGATGTTGTAACTCATTAATGCATGCTCAGGGTGATGGGGGAACTTTGATGATTGAAGCTTATTTTGTTAAATACTTATGTATATTTTTCCGAAGATATTTTTTGATGTTAGTGTGAAGCAATTGGTAAGAAAACAACAATTCTTTGAAGTGGTAAATGTTCTCAGTGTGATAAACATGTTTCTTTTGTTAAGCATCACCCTAAAGGGAGAAGGAAGAGTTCTAGATATAAACTTGTTTATCTGAAAACACTCATGAATCCACTGAAGTGATGGACGATAACTCTGGAATGTAAACATTTAATGCACTTTTCTAAGAAAATAGGTTTCTTATGGGTTCTTTGGATAGTTGATCCAGATTAGAGCTCTACTCAAAGTCTATCCAAAAGAGATGAAAAACCTTTAAGTGTTCTAGATTTATACATTTTTACTTTTTTGTATTTCGAAATAGACTTGCAGTCTTTACATGGAGTAAACATATGTACAGTAGGATTGTTCTTTAGGTTCTTTGGATAGTTAATGGTTCTTAGCTTATGCATACAGTATATGCAAAGAAATTTTTACCTCTCAGATCTGAACCCATAATTTGTGCTGTTAAAAACGAATTTCACAGGCGCTTGTTGCGTGGATTTTTTTTTTTTGGTGGAGGTTCTTAGCTTTTTTTAAAAGAATTAGAAATGATTGAGGAAACTGAATATCCTTGTTTCTTCAAAAATGGAGATGTTTAAGAATAATACTCACACGTTCATAATAATGCCAACCTTCTTGAGAACTGTTCTTCTGTCCACTCTCTTTAGGCCACTAGCCAGACGGATTTGGAGAACTGGGTTACAGCGATCCACTCGGCCAGCGCGTCTCTGTTTGCTAAGCGCCATGGCAAAGAGGACACACTGCCCCTGCTCCGCGGGCAAATCCGCAGTCTGCTGCAGAAGATCGACATGGATGGAAAAATGAAGAAGATGGCTGAGCTCCAGCTGTCTATTGTAACCGATCCAAAGAACAGGAAGGCCATTGAGAACCAGGTGAGCTGAAGGAAACGTGGGTGGAGCCAGGTTTCAGACGTCCAGGTGGGAGGGACAAGACACACAGTTGTGTTAAGACTTTATTGATTTTGACCAATTTAACCATTATAATTGTATGTTTGGTGTCAGTGTTCTTGAAATGGTTGAAGGTGCTATGTGGAACTTGAGTTCTTAGATTCTATGCAGAACTTTTAAGTTTTTTCTCCCCACAGGAAGAAAATCAAAGAAGCTTTAAGGCTCTAAAAGGCTCTAAGGCTATCTAGCTTTTTAAACACCTTCACTGATGGCCAAGAACTATGTAGGGTTCTACAAAGAGATGGAGAACTCTGATACCCTGATTAACTTACAGGTTTCGGTTGAGTTTGGATTGGTAAAGGTTCACAGTGAAAACACGGTGGAACACTGAAAGAGCTTCTGATTGATGTTTTTAAGTGATTTCGTTCAGCTGGTTTAGACTTCACCTCAGTGTGATGTACGTCTTTCTGCTCTCTGTCTTATGAACTTCAGTCCGATGAAGAAACTCTCCTGGTTCTCAGTCACGCTGATTGCCTCAGTGCAGGGGTCAGGAGAAGGCCAGAGGGCAAAGAAGCAGGAGCTTATCCTCAGTGACGGGGTACCAGGCAGTGTATGAGGAATTTGGGGAGGGGTAAGAGGTTGACCTTGTCAAGCTGAACCTCTTTGAAGTCTCTGTAAATGAGTGCCAGCTGAGTGCATGTGTTTCTCGGGTTCCTTTCCATCCTCTCTGTAAGAACCAAGTGCACTAGTAGAACCTGCACGTCGTGTCTGAGCCCTGTGAGTGGCAACCTCTAAATTAATCTATCGTGTGTTCTAGTGTGGTCAGTATTGATTTTTTTCTGCGATTTGGCTTTTTGTGGTTTGGACTGGAAGGGCTGACCTTTGACACCATGTGGGCATGGGTGAGCCTTGGGTGCCCATGATCTGTCACTAGTTTACTGGTATATACTGTAGCTGGTGATCAGTGTTAATGATGTGGCTGAATGCGGTACATACACACCTAAAGAAACGTGTATAAATCAGGTCAGACAAGGATTTCTGGTCATTTTAAATAAAACAGACAGGGCTATGAAGCAGTGAGCGTGTACTACAGTATATGTTGTGTAATGTATATTGCTTTAGTAGGTAAAGTGACCCTGCTGCTTAGACCCACAGTAATTACTCAGCACTCAGTGTGTCTCCCTCTGTTTCACCTGCTGGTCATGACAACCTGCTTTTTCTCACCACAAAATATTTGTTCAGGTTCTGACTTTATCAGACCGCTGTTCTGTTCAAAGAAGCACTTGGATGCAGAAGCAGTGAGATGTCAGTCAGCTCTCTTAAAATCTCTCTCTCCCTCAGCCCTGAATTCTTGGTAGCCCATCTCACACTGCTCCTCTCTCGCTTTTTCACAGATCCAGCAGTGGGATCAGAACCTGGAGCGGTTCAACATGGACTTGTTTCGGCTGCGCTGTTACCTGTCCAGCCTGCAGGGCGGTGAGCTTCCCAACCCCAAGAGCCTCCTGGCCACCGCCAGTCGCCCCTCTAAAGCTGCTCTTGGGCGCCTGGGAATCTTCTCCGTCTCCTCGTTCCACGCACTGGTTAGTCTCAATTTTTTAACACCAAATAACATCCTCGATCGCACACACATTATATCAGAACACAGTAATGTATTTCTCCTGGAAAACTAAGAAATTATTCGTTTTCTAATTCTAATGGTTTCCATAGTGACCACTTGATCAAAGGCTTGTGTTATACAGCGCATCGCTGAATGTTTTTGAAGTAAATCAAATAAAACTATAAATAAATAAATACTGTATGTATGTTTCTTTTATAAGTATAATAATTGTAATTCTTTGAGGTATAAGAGAAATAAAACACTCATAGTAGCGAGTCATTAATGAGTGAGCTTCTTCCTCCTAACTCTGACTTACGATTTGCATCGTTTGTGATTTCTGGTGTGATCTTTTATAACGCCGCAGTTCCAGATTCAGCCTCAATGCTTCATCTTCTGGGGGAAAAAAGGTTTTCACTTCAAAATTCTCTTTATATTCGCTGTGTTTAAAAGAAGTGTTTTTCTTCCTCTTTCTTTCTTGCTCTCTTAGATCTGCTCGAGAGATGAGGCCATGCTGAGGAAACGTTCTCTGTCTCTGTCCCAGGGGAGCCGCAGTAGGAGAGGAGTGTTCTCTTCGCTCAAAGGGCTGGACAGCTTGAGCAAACGCAGCCGGGAGAGGAGACCCTGCGCCTCACAGGTACAGCACTCACCTCTTCAACAGGCGCTATTGTGGAGCTCATCGTCTTCTGAATCTGACAGCGCTGTGGTGGCAGTGCTGAGCATTTTATATCCTCCTTAAGACTGTGAAATCTACTGTTGTTTCAGTGCTATGTTAGTGTCTAACATTGTAATCAATAAGCTATAGTACTAGAGTTTTTTTATTTTATTTATTTTTTAAATCACGCCGTTCTTCATGTTGCGAGGGTATTCCTGGCTTCTGTACATCCTGTCGTCTCTGCTAATGATTACATTCAGAGAGATGATGTTTCTAGACGTCACACACTCTGCCAGCTCAGCCGTCTCTTTTTTAGATGTGTACAGATGCCACACTTAAACACACAGTTAAATATAGGAAATATAAAGCATCTGTTTCTCTTTTATTTCATTTTTTTGGCAAGGACTGCATTTCCATCAGCTCCTGCTCTCAAACTGAGGTTTGTGAGGTAAGAAGGAAAGCTCGACTGGCTTCATGCGCTTTATCGTACCGTTGTTGTCGTTGTGCTCTTAGTGTAACGCACGCAAATGCGATCACTGCATGAACAGCTACACTGCTGCCACAGTGTGTGCTTTTTGGGGAATGTCCCTGTCCCTCCCTGATGTGTGCGCTGTAACAGGACCTGATGCTTCTCTGTGTTCAGTGCTGAGAGAGAGAGAGAGAAAGAGAGAAAGTGGTGATTAAAGAGAGGGAGGATACATTATTAAAAGGCGTGTGGGGAGTGTGACACTGTGGAGACAGACAGATGGTGTGTGTCCTGAGACCTGCACCAGGACGCCAATATTAACCTGGGTCTTATTACTCATACTCATGTCAAGGTCTCTCCGTTTCTCTCTTTTAGAGAGTAAATGAGAGTACGACAGTTCCAGTCTATGTTATAAAGTGCGTGTGTGTGTGTGTGTGTGTGTGTGTGTGTGTGTTGCAGGTGTTTGAAGGCATTTCTGCAGAGCAGTTCAACGTTCCTGCTCCGTACAGCAGAGAGGTAAATTCTCTCATGTTTACTTTGATGTTTTACATGTGTTTAATGTAAATAAGATTGAAAGAGGTGTGTGTTGATGTGTGTTTCTCCTTCGTCACGTCTGTTTAGTCCTCTGACTCACACACGTGTAATTGTGGAGGCTGGTGTTTTACAGCAGGGCGTCTATGTGTCTCTCGGTCTTTCTGAAACGCTCCGGACTCCCAACATCACGCCACACACACAGAGACAGACAGTTTCTTTTCCGCTGGTGATGCACCCTTGCCAGGACTTCTTGTCCCTTTTCCTTGGCACATTCTCAGTGTGACTTTGTGAAGCTGGAAAGTTTACAATGGAAGCTTTTATGTTCTGTCCAAAGATGGAACATGTGGGTGTGTGTATGCGTGCGTATGCGTACGTGTCTGCACACTTTAAGTGTTTCCTTTTAACCGCCGAACTCTCTGAGACTCAGGTTCTGTTCGTTGTGTACGGTTATGTTGTGGTTTCTGGTGAGTCACGTTCTTTTTGAAAGCGTGTATTCTCTGCTTTAACAGGGCGCTGTGTCATTTTATCACAGTGGACATAAACGCTGAGGCATTTACTGCCCTGCCTTTTAAGGAAAAGGGGTGGAGCCAAGGAGCTTTATATATACACTTTATTACATCTATAGATTGTTTTACCTTGTAAGAAGACGAGAAATAAACTGTAGACAAAACTCCAGTACTTAAATAAAAAACAGGGAAAAAATATTATGAAATATGGAGTAAAATAAATAAAAAGAGTAATGTGTTAAAATGGAGTGTGAATGCTTAACAATTAAATGATTGAAAACAGAAAAAGATGAATACTACTATTACAGATAATAATAATAACCATAACTTCTTATTTCTTGAACAATTATGTCAGAAGTCATAACCTGCGGTTGTGGCAAAGATGTTACTGCAGAAGGATCAAACCATTGTCCTGCATCAAGAAAAGCAAACAACCAACAATGAATATAATGAATGATGAGAATTTCCATCAGTTGATATTTTCTTCCTGGACGGCGTGGGCATTTTTAAATATTTTGATGCCAGGATTCACTCAAATTATGAAAGCATGGTTCAGGTAGCATGACGCATCATTCTCACACATGGATTGCTGGACACAATCCAGGGACTAACCATTTTGCGAATCTTCGGGATGTGCTGGAGTGAACTTTATGCAGCGGTCTCACTCTTGCATTTATACAGGAGCGACTCTGGTCAGAAATAAATAATGTGACGTTACATAACCATAACCAAATGCCATGGCTGTTATCAAAGCAAAAGACGCTTCAGCGAAATATTAGTGTGTCTGTGACCTTTTTTCCCAGTGTAGCTTTAATGTGTGCCATAAAAAATGTTGGAAACTAAACACACACACACACATATATATATATATATAGTAGTGTGACAACGTAAAAAATCGATGTAAATTATGGTTTATTATATTTATTTAAGAATTATTATAGTACAAATGTGTATGAAATATGCCATTAGAATTTAAGAAATATAACTAAAAATAAATGTAAAACAAATTCTATTCTTTTTATCAACAGTAATAACGATAATGATAATTTGTGGAGTGGTAAAAGAAGCCACACCTTTAAAAGTTGTTTAGTGCCTCTTTAATGTATAATATCTCAACAGCTGGAGAAATCTGAGCCTGTGGTTGTATAAAACACTCAGTGTAGCTGTTAAAGCTCTTATGTGTATTTTAGCTAAACAGGATCAGTGACATCGACAGATTTAATATTTTAATCTTGGCTCGATGCCAGGTTTGAGGCGATTCTTTCCCAGCTACACGCTCGTTAAAGTCAAAGTAACGAGCTGCTTGAATTAATGGCAGCTTTGAGTCTGTGCCCGGTTTTACATTTTCTCTGATGGAACGTGTGGTTTCTGCTCTGATGTTCACAGAGACTGGATTCCCTGGCCGACAGATGCTCACTAGCTCCACCCGCTGGCAGTGAGTGGGGCCGCGGCGTGCCTGAGAAGCCGGTGTGCGTGTGCATGCCTGACTGTCAGGCGGTGACTCTGAGTCTGAGCGGACAGCACACGGTCTCGGAGGTCCTGAGCGCGGCCTGCAAGGTGCCGGAACAGCACACACTTCATTCAGATTAGAACTCTTGATCGTGCACAGACTTTTTTGAAGCAATGTTGGGATTTTTTTCCCTATTTTATGTTTAATGACTTTGTTGCATTTGTTTTAACTCTTTTGTGAGAACACACGGCGTGCGCTTTGACACATCGCGCACTAAAATGATTAAAGCTTTTCACTAGATGACATTTATTTTCACTCAGGCTGTTTTGTAGTGCAAATGTAGAAATGCAGATGAGTCGTCGTTCACAAACAGAATGAATTACATATTCACACAGCCACAGCCTGACTGGCAACAGCACACACGAATGATAGTACATACACACACACACACACACACATACACACAGAAATATTCCTATCTTGTTTAGATTGCTTAAGAAAAATCTGATTTTATTTGATCACGAGTTTTAAGTTTTTTTTTTATGTATTTAGGAAATACGCTCATTGATGAACATTTCTTACGTTATTGTAGTTTTTGGCAACAGCATAAAACCTTCACGCTAGGTAGCTGCCGTATTAAGTTAACATTAATAACATTGCATATGAGCCGTAATTGTTTGGAGTCGTACTTCCGTGTGTGTGTGCAGTGTCTTTATGAGCATTTTCTCTCTTTAAGGTGCAGAACCTGGACCCCAGCAGACACTGCCTGCGTCTGCGCAGATGCATCAACGGTCAGACGGAGGTCTGGACTGTGGCACCACACGAGCTGCTTCAGGACCTGGTACCCGAACTAT